>NC_050444.1:29684526-29784526 GCF_903995425.1 Onychomys torridus | reverse complement strand
AATATGTAACTGAAACTGAAACATTGATGCTGACTAGGCTTCTCCTAACTTATGAGGGGCTTGGACCTGCCTAGCCTCAGTGTGCCTGGCTCTGCTGACTCCCCATGGAAGACCTTAACTTGGGAGATGTAAAGATGTGAGGTGGCTAGGGAGGGAGGTCCGGAGGGTGGGAAGAGGGAGAAGGGCTACTCCATTGTGTGTATGTAGCATATTTTCTTTATCTATTCTTCAGTTGAAGGGCATCTAGGTTGTTTCCAGGTTCTGGCTATTACAAACAATGCTGATATGAACATAGCTGAGCAAACGCCCTTGTGGTATGATTGAGCATTCCTTGGGTATATGCTCAAGAGTGGTATAGATGAAAGATGGATTTCCAGTTTTCTAAGGAAGGGCCATATTGATTTCCAAAGTGGCTGTACAAGCTTGCATTCCCACCAGCAGTGGAGGAGAGTACCCCTTGCTCCACATCCTATCCAGCATAAGCAGTCTTCTGTGTTTTTGATCTTAGCCATTCTGACAGATACAACGTGGTATGTCAGAGTCGTTTTGATGTGCATTTCCCTGATGATTAGGGACGTTGAGCAATTCCTTAAATGTTTTTCAGTCATTTGAGCTTCCTCTGTTGAGAATTCTCTGTTTAGTTCTATAGCCCATTTCTTAATTGGACTGTTGGGCATTTTGATGTCTAATTTCTTGAGTTCTTTATATATTCTGGATATCAGCCCTCTGTCAGATGTGAGGTTGGTGAAGACCTTTTCCCATTCTCGAGGCTATTGCTTTGTCTTGTTGACCTTGTCCTTTGCTCTGCAAAAGCTTCTCAGTTTCAACAGGTCCCATTGATTAACTGATTCTCTCAGTGTCTGTGCTACTGGTATTATATTTAGAAAGTGATCTCCTATGCCAATGTGTTCAAGAGTACTTCCTACTTACTCTTCTATCAGGTTCAGTGTAAGTGGATTTATGTTAAGGTCTTTGATCCACTTAGACTTAAGTTTTGTGCATGGTGGTAGATATGGATCTATTTGCAGCCTTCTACACATTGACATCTAGTTATGCCAGCACAATTTGTTGAAGATGCTTTCATTCTTCCTATGTACAGTTTTGGCTTCTTTGTCAAAAATTATATGTTCATAGGTGTGCAGGTTAATGTCAGGGTCTTCAATTTGATTCCATTGGTCCACATGTCATTTTTTATGCCAGTACCAAGCTGTTTTTTTTTTTTCTTTTTTCTTTGTTTTTTTTTTTAACTGTAGAGCTTGAGGTCGGGGATCATAATGCCTCCAGTGTTTATTGTATAGGATGCTTTTGGCTATCCTGGGTTTTTTGTCTTTTCCATATGAATTTGAATATTATTCTTTCCAGATCTGTGAAGTATTGTTTTGGTATTTTGATGGGGCTTGCATTGAATCTATAGATTGCTTTTGGTAAGATCGCCATTTTTACTATGTTAATCCTGCCTGTCCATGATCATTTTTCCAAGATCTTCTTCAATTTCTTTTTTCAGTGACTTAAAATTCTTGTCATATAGGCCCTTCACTTACTTAGTGTTACTCCAAGGTATTTTATATCATTTGTGGCTATTTTAAAGGGTGATACATCTCTGATTTCCTTCTCAGCCTCTTTGTCTATTGTATATAGGAGGGCTACTGATTTTTTTGAGTTGATCTGGTATCCTGCTATGTAGCTGAAGGTGTTTATAAGCTGTATCAGTGCCTTGGTTGAATTTTTGGGGTCACTCATGTATACTATCATGTCATCTGCAAATAGGGAAAGTTTGACTTCATCCTTTCCAATTTGTCTCCCCTTAATCTCCTTATGTTGTCTTATAGCTCTGGCTAGAACTTCAAGTACTATATTGAATAAGTATGGGGAGAGGGGACAGCCTTGCGTTGTTCCTGATTTTAGTGGAATTGCTTTGACTTTCTCTCCATTCAATTTGATGTTGGCTGTTGTCTTGCTGTAGATTGCCTTTATTATGTTTAGGTACATTCCCTGTATTCCTAGTCACTCCAAGACCTTTATCATGAAGGGGTGTTGGATTTTGTCAAATTCCTTTTCTGCATCTAGTGAGATGATCATGTGTGTGTGTGTGTGTGTGTGTGTGTGTGTGTTTTCCCCTTTGAGTTTGTTTATATGGTGTATTACATTGATGGACTTTTAAATGTTGAAGCAACCTTGCATCCCTGGGATGAATCCTACTTTATCATGGTGGATAACTGTTTTGATGTGTTTTTGAAGTCTGTTTGCCAGTATTTTATTGAGTATTTTCGCATCAATGTTCATGAGTCTACTTTACTCTTAAGACTTACAGTTATAATGACCTTGAAAAGCTCATAAGCTAATGTTTGATTACTAGCTTTCATGGGAGCAGGGAGTCTTCATGGGTTGGTGCCCTGTGGGAGGGGTTTAGGTCACTGTGCTTACCCTTGAAGAGATTGTTGGAGGGCTACCTCTGCCACTTTCTCTTTTTCTTCAGCCAAAATAGCCTTAGTAGTTTAGTCCCTACACAGACACAAAAGAAAAAAGAGCCACCTGGAGTTTCTTGAAACTTTCACAATTTTAAATCAAAATTAGTTCTTTTCTCCTTTCCATTAAAATTGACTTTTCTCCACAATTTGTTATAGCTATGGAAAGCTAAAGGACATACTTACTCAGGAGAAGTAGATAATTCCTAAAATACAGCATGTTTTTCTCTATCTATAAAGCCAATTCATCCCCAAGCCAGATTTCAAATCGAAATTTTTATGGAAATCAAATAACAATTTGAGTCATAACCAACAAATTCAATCTTATTGTGAAAGTCATATCTAAACATGAAAACTCCATGGTAGTATTTATGGAAAGTGCAACATCAACAAGAAATTTTTTTTCTTTTTATCTTCAGTATATGAAAATTGAATTCACCTAAACTAGAATGTCTGTGCCCTATGATCTGTGCTATCAATGTACTAAGCTTTTACCAGACAGATTTTGACAGCCACTCCATGGTCTCTAGGGCTAAGTGTAACTCTGGTGTGGATGATTTATGTCTTCTATATTAAAACAAACCACATTTCATACTCTAAAATGAAAAGAAATGCATCCATTGTTTTTTGTAGTATAAGGAAATGATCCTGAAATACTTGGAAGTTTCTTTTATATAATCAACAAAACTATAATATGACAGTTAATGATCATTCTATTTCAAGATCTAGTATGTTCACAATTCCACTCAGCTGTACTCCAACACCATATAAGGCAAAACAAGCTTACAGTATATCAAATTTCCAGAAATCAGATCAGTTTTTGATAACCAAAAGTAATGCAATATACGTAGCAAAGCATGTTTGTAGTATCTACGGCTTTGTTGTTCAAACTTCTCTCTGTAGTACAAGGAAGTGCTTCAAAGTCCTATAAAAACACAGCATAGCTGGTGAAACTAATAGCTTGATGTAAGTGGAAATTCAATATAAACAGGCTTGACAAATGTGGAGAAATTTAGCATTGAGCCTCTGGGATTTTTCACCAGACATTTAAATTTGATTGATAGGCAAGAATTATATATATATGGATTCAATACAAGTGGGTATCATGGCATCATAAAAGATGTATTATCAACTAAAAAAAGTTGCAAAATTCTCTCTCCAGGGCATTGGCTGCACAATGTCTTTTTAGCTGCTAAAGTTAACTGCAGCAGTCTCCTTGTCTTTATCTAGTTTGATGCGATTCTCTGACTTAAGGTGTTCCTGACTGAACACCTTCAAAGTCACTCTTTTCATCAAATAGGCATTTGGTGATGCACCCTAAGGACAGCCTTTCCCACTGCTCTTTGTTTGATTAAAATTTTGTTTCCAAAGCTGTCTCAAAATTCAGTAAAATGAAATGTTTTCCATCTTTTATTCTAAAACAGACTCCAAATTTTGTATATATTCTTACAGGCATCCTCAGACTAACAGTAAGTAATAAAAGGGGAATTGTCATCCAAAGTAATTTATTATTTTTATTTATGCTATTCTATTTTATATTGAAAATAGATGGTTTTTTAGATATATATTCTGTTAGATTATGTACTGTTTAAAATTGTACATTATGATTACATTTTCACCTTCTCAACTTCTCTGAGATTCTCCCCATGTTCTTTCTATCTAAATGGACACACTTTCTCTTTATCTTTAAAAAATAAATAGGCATCTAAAGAATAATGATAAAATCCAATGAGATAAAACAGAAATAGTGCTGGGGGTATAGCTCAGTGTTAGAGCATTGGATTGCAGATCAAGAGGTCTCTGGTTCAAATCTGGATGCCCCTGCTACACAGAGAAACCCTGTCTTGAAAAACCAAAAAATAAAAAAATAAAAAAATAAAAAAACCTGATTGGAATAGGACAAAACAAATATTTTTTTTTTAAATGAAGATGACACTTTATATTAAATGTTAGAAAAATGTTAATAATTTTAAAGTCATAAATTAAAAAAAAAACATGTTAGCATCGATGAATATGGCCACAAACTAAAGCTTAAAGATGACTTTTAAGCAAACATTTCACATAAGCCTCATGTTCTATTGGCTTAATTTGTACCTTTCTACACCTCAGAAACAATTGTATGTGTTGAGTTTTATTCTTTAGTACCTCAAATTATGTTCATCAGATATATTCAATATTTATTCTTTTAAAAGACAGTTTTGAGATGTATTTATTTGTGTGTGTGTGTGCATGCACACATGGGTATTGATGTCAATGGTAGACAGAAGAGTGTCTTTGATGCCCTGGAGTTAAGTTGCAGGAGGTTGTGAGCACACAATGTGCATTCAAGGAATAGAATTATAGTTCCCTGAAAGAACAAAGGTTCTTAACCACTGAGCCATATCTTAATCCTCAAATATTTATTTTAATAACTTTGGTTAATGACAACAATGGAATATATTGAAAGCCACAGATTCTCAGTGAAAATGAAACTTTTAAAGTTTGGTTAGTATCTGTATATGATGATTCAGACTGATTCAAAACTTTCTTAAAACAATGAATAAATAAATATGAAATATTCAATCTACTTACTATATGCTTACCTTAAAATTTTCATTTTTGGATGGACTAGATTAAGGGTTCATATTAATAATTAGCTCTATATTTTGTCAATTAAATGTGTGGAGATATAAGCTCACATGGCAGAGAGAAATGTATTTTGTCTTAAATGTATATTTAACTAAAAATTGCTTATGGAATTCTTAATACTAAAGATTTAGATACTTAATTCTAACTAAGTTTGAAATGCTAAAAATATTTATGCAAATTATAAAAGAATTTTCTATTCAATTTGAGGGGCTTTTTTTTTTTTTTTACTGGTTTAAATAAAAGTCACATAAATTAATGACTCATTAAATATAACTTTTAATAAAATATGCCAAAATGTCTATACAATTTTCTTGGGTCGCTATTCAATTTTTTTAAAATAAATTTTCTAAAGTATTTTAATACTCTGAATGCAAACCAATTGTAGTGACGGGCGTGTGTGGGGATCTTTAGTAGGATCCTCTATCATTACCGGAATTGATTTTGTAGACATAGAGATTACATAAAAACTGAATGATAAAAGTTATTTTAAAGACATCATTTCAATCTGCAATCTCTCTTACATTTGGCACTAGAGAGCTTTCTTTCCTTAGACATTTTCAATTCAGAATCCTTAGTGGCAGCTTAGCCAAATGCCATAACTGCATCAAAACCTTCCTGCCTCTACAAATTGCTGCCGCCCACTCTTCAGAAACAATGTGTTGCCTCTTATTGTCTATACCACATTTATTTGAACATAGGCTGATTCCTCCTTGTAGTCCAATATAGGCCTTTTAAACTGTCTCTGCTTGTGACACCTTTTAGCACTATAAATGTTCATGTAACCAGTGTTCTACTAAGACAGTAGATATACTATACAAGTCAAACATTTACATATAACAAATCATAAAGAAATATATTTAAGCATTTCCTTGGTACATATATAATTTTACCATTTGTTAAAATGAAAGCAAATTTTTCTACTAATGAAATGGATGTACTCACTTATTTTTACACTAAAAAATAAAGCTCATCAGAATTTTGGATACTGATTTGATCATAAACTAAGCAACATTTTCCAGTGCTGATCACAGTTTAGCTTAATTTTTGTTGTTATTTATTATATTTGTGTTTTAACTTTACATATCAGCCATGTGTTTCCCCTGTCCTCCCCCTTCCTGCCCATGCCCCCAACTTCCCCCAAGTCCCTCCCCTCCAATCCCATCTCCTCCAGGGCCAAGAATCCCCTGGGGATTCAGTTCAACCTGGTACAGGCAGCTCCAGTCCCCTCCTTCCAGGCTGAGCAAAATGTCACTGTGTAAGCCCAAGTTTCCAAACAGCCAGCTCATGCACTGAGGACAGGTCCAGGTCCCACTGTCTGGGTGCCTCCCAAACAGTTCAAGCTATTCAATTGTCTCACTTATCCAGAGGGCCTGATCTAGTTGGGGGCTCCACAGCTTTTGGTTCATAATTCATGTGTTTCCATTAGTTTGGCTATTTGTCCCTGTGCTTTTCCAATCTTGGTCTCAACAATTCACCCTCTTGCAGACCCTCCTCTTTCTCAACAATTGGACTCCTGGAGCTCCAAGAGGGGCCTGGCCGAGGATCTCTGCATCCACTTTCATCAGTTATTGGATGAGAGTTCTAGCATGACAGTTAGGGTGTTTGGCCATCTGATCACCAGACTGGGTCAGGTCAAGCTTTCTCTTGACCATTGCCAGTAGTCTACAGAGGATGTATCATTGTGGATTTCTGGGGACCTTTTGAGCACTCTGCCTATTCCTGTTCTCATGAGGTCATCATTTATCATGGTCTGTTATTCCTTGTTCTCCCTTTCTGTTCTTGATCAAGCTGGGATCTCCTGCTACCTAAGTTCTCTTTCCCTCAAACCTTGCCCTTCATTACTCCCATTGTCATCCAGGTTGTTCTTGTAGATCTCATCCATTTCTCTGCATTGGACCATCCCTGTGTCTTTCCTAGGGTCCCTTTTTCTTGGTAGTCTCCCTGGAGTTGTATAGCAGTCTAGTCATCTTTGTTTTACATCTAGTATCCTCCTATGAGTGAGTACATACCATGTTTGTCTTTCTGAGTCTGGGTTATCTCACTCAGGAAGATTTTTTCTATATCTATCCATTTGCCTGCAAACCTCATGATGTCATTGTTTTTCTTTGCTGAGTAATACTCCATTGTGTATATGTACCATATTTTCTTCATCCATTCTTCAGTTGAAGGTCATCTAGGTTGTTTCCAGGTTCTGGCTATTACAAACAATGCTGATATGAACATAGCTGAGCAAATGCCCTTGTGGTATGATTGAGCATTCCTTGGGTATACGCCCAAGAGTGCTACAGCTGAGTCTTGGGGGAGATGGATTCCCAATTTTCTAAGGAAGCACCATATTGATTTCCAAAGTTGCTGTACAAGCTTGCATTCCCACCAGCAGTGGAGGAGAGTTCCCCTTGCTCCACATCCTCTCCAGCATAAGCAGTCTTCTGTGCTTTTGATCTTAGCCATTCTGACAAATGTAACGTGGTATCTCAGAGTCATTTTGATGTGCATTTCCCTGATGATTAGGGATGTTGAGCAATTCCTTAAATGTTTTTCAGACATTTCAGCTTCCTCTGTTGAGAATTCTCCATTTAGTTCTATAGCCCATTTCTTAATTGGACTGTTGGGCATTTTGATGTCTAATTTCTTGAGTTCTTTATATATTCTGGATATCAGCCCTCTGTCAGATGTGGGGTTGGTGAAGACCTTTTCCCATTCTCTAGGCTATTGCTTTGTCTTGTTGACCTTGTCCTTTTGCTCTGCAAAAGCTTCTCAGTTTCAACAGGTCCCATTGATTAACTGATTCTCTCAGTGTCTGTGCTACTGGTATTATATTTAGAAAGTGATCTCCTATGCCAATGTGTTCAAGACTACTTCCTTCTTAATCTTCTATTGGGTTCAGAGTAATTGGATTTATGTTGAGGTCTTTGATCCACTTAGACTTAAGTTTTGTGCATGGTGGTAGATATATATCTATTTGCAGTCTTCTACACATTGACATCCAGTTATGAGTTATTCTAGCACCATTTGTTGAAGATGCTTTCTTTCTTCCTTTGTACAGATTTGGCTTCTTTGTCAAAAATTATATGTTCATAGGTGTGCAGGTTAATGTCAGGGTCTTCAATTTGATTCCATTGGTCCACATGTCGGTTTTAGGCCAGTACCAAGCGGTTTTTATTACTGTAGCTGTATAGTAGAGCTTGAGGTCAGGGATCATAATGCCTCCAGAGGTTGTTTTATTGTACAGGATTCTTTTGGCTATCCTGGGTTTTTTGTTTTTCCATATGAAGTTGAGTATTATTCTTTCCAGTTCTGAGAAGAATTGTTTTGGTAATTTGAAGGGGATTACATTGAATTTGTAGATTGCTTTTGGTAAGATCGACATTTTTACTATGTTAATCCTGCCTATCCATGAGCATGGGAGATCTTTCCATTTTCTGACATCTTCATCAATTTCTTTTTTCAGAGACTTAAAGTTCTTTTCATATAGGTCCTTGATATGCTTAGTTACAGTAACCCCAAGGTATTTTATATCAATTGTGGCTATTGTAAAGGGTGATGTATCTCTGATTTCCTTCTCAGCCTCTTTGTGTATTGTATAGAGGAGGTCTACTGATTTTTTTGAGTTGATCTTGTATCCTGCTATGTAGCTGAAGGTGTTTATAAGCTGTATCAGTGCCTTGGTTGAACTTTTGGGGTCACTCAAGTATACTATCATGTCATCTGCAAATAGGGAAAGTTTAACTTCTTCCTTTCCAATTTGTATCCCCTTAATCTCCTTATGTTGTCTTATTGCTCTGGCTAGAACTTCAAGTACTATATTGAATAAGTATGGGGAGAGGGGAGACCCTTGCCTTGTTCCTGATTTTAGTGGTATTGCTTTGACTTTCTCTCCAATTAATTTGATGTTGGCTCTTGGCTTGCTGTAGATTTCCTTTATTATGTTTAGGTATGTTCCCTGTATTCCTGATCACTGCAAGACCTTTATCATGAAGGGGTGTTGGATTTTGTCAAATGCCTTTTCTATGTCTAGTGAGATGATCATGTTTGTTTTTTTTTTTCCCCTTTGAGTTTGTTTATATGTTATATTACATTGACAGACTTTTGTATGTTGAAGCAAGCTTGCATCCCTGGGATGAAGCCTACTTGATCATGGTGGATAATTGTTTTGATGTGGTCTTGGAGTCTGTTCGACAGTATTTTATTGAGTATTTTTGCGTGGATGGTCATGAGGGAGATTGGTCTGTAGTTCTCTTTCTTTGTTGCATCTTTCTTTGGTTTAGGAATCAGGGTAATTGTAGCCTCATAGAAGGAGTTTGGTAGTATACCTTCTGATTATAATTGTGTGGAACAATTTAAAGAGTGTTGGTATTAGGTCTTCTTTGAAGATCTGGTAGAATTCTGCACTGAAACCATCTGGTCCTGGGCTTTTTTTGGTTGGGAGACTTTTAATGACTGATTCTATTTCCTTAGTGGTTATTGGACTATTGAGACAGTTTATATGGTCTTGATTTAACTTAGGTATGTGGGACCTATCCAGAAAATTATCCATTTCTTTTAGATTTTACAGTTTTGTGGAGTAGAGGTTTTTGAAGTATGACCTGATGATTTTCTGGATTTCCTCATTGTCTGTTGTTATGTCCCCCTATTCATTTCTGATTTTGTTAATTTGGATGCTCTCTCTGTGTCTTTAGTTTGGATAATGGCTTGTCTATCTTGTTGATCTTCTCAAAGAACCAACTCTTTGTTTCATTAATCCTTTGGTATTGTTCTCTTTATTTCTATTTTATTGATTTCAGCTCTCAATTTGATAATACCCTGGAGTCTGTTCTTCCTGGGAGACTTTGCTTCTTCCTGTTCAAGAGCTTTCATGTGTGCTGTCAAGGCACTAGTGTGAGATTTCTCCAATTTCTTTATGTGGGCATTTAGTGCTATGAATTTCCCTCTTAACACTGCTTTCATAGTGTCCCATAAGTTTGGGTATGTGGTATATTCATTTTCATTGATCTCTAGGAAGTCTTTAATTTCTTTCTTTATTTCATCCTTAAGCCATTGGTGATTCAGTTGAGCATTATTCAGATTCCATGAGATTGTAGGATTTCTGTTTTTGTTTTGTTTGTTTGTTTGTTTGTTTGTTTTGTTTGTTTTTTTTTGTTGTTGTGAAATCTAACTTTAAACCATGGTGGTCTGATATAACACAGGAGGTTATTCCAATTGTTTTGTATCTGTTGAGATTTGCTTTGTGGCCAAGTATATCGTCGATTTTAAAGAAGGTTCCATGGGGTGCTGAGAAGAAGGTATATTCTTTTTTGTTTGGGGTGAAATGTTCTGTAGATATCGATTAAGTACATTTCAGCCATAATATCAGTTAAGACCATTTTGTCTCTGTTAAGTTTCAATTTGGCCGATCTGTCCAGAGGTGAAAGTGGGGTGCTGAAGACTCCCACTATTAATGTGTGGGGTTTTATATGTAATTTAAGCTTTAGTAATGTTTCTTTTACATATGTGTGTGCCCTTGTGTTTGGGAAATAAATGTTCAGAATTGAGACTTCATCTTGGTGTATCTTTCCTGCAATGAGTATGTAATGTCCTTCATCATCTCTTTTGATTGATTTTAGTTTGAAGTCTATTTTGCTGGATATTAGGATGGCTACACCAGCTTGCTTCTTAAGACTATTTGATTGGAAAGTTTTTTCCCAGCCTTTTATTCTTAGGAGATGTCTATCTTTGAATTTGAGGTGTGTTTCTTGTATGGAGCAGAAAGATGGGTCCTGTTTTAATATCCATTCTGTTAATCTGTGTCATCTTATAGGTGAATTAAGTCCATTGATATTAAGGGATATTAATGATCAGTGATTGTTCATTCCTGTTATTATTTTTATTATTTGGTGGTAGTGTGTGTGTACTTCTCTTCTTTGGGGTTAACTGCTTTGGTGTCATCTATTGCCTGTGTTTTCATGGGTGTATCTGCCTTCCTTAGGTTGGAATTTTCCTTCTAGTGCTTTCTGTAGCGATGGGTTTGTGGATAAGTATTGTTTAAATCTGGTTTTGTCTTGGAAAGTCTTGTTCACTCCATCTATGATGATTGAAAGTTTTGTTGGGTATATTAGTCTAGGCTGGCTTCCATGGTCTCTTAGAGTCTGCATTATTTCTGTCCAGGTGCTTCTGGCTTTCAAGGTCTCCATTGAGAAATCAGGTGTTTTCTGATGGGTTTGCCTTTATAAGTCACTTGGTCTTTTTACTTTGCTGCCCTTAATATTCTTTCTTTATTCTGTATGTTTAGCTATTTATTATGTGGTAAGGGGACTTTTTTGGGGGGTCTAGTCTGTTTGTTGTGCTATAGTCTTCTTGTATCCTCATAGGCATTTCCTTCTTTAAGTTGGGAAAGTTTTCTTCTATGAACTTGTTAAATATATTTTCTGTGCCTTTGAGTTCGGATTCTTCTCCTTCCTTTATCCCTATTATTAATGGTGTCCCAAATTTCTTGGATATTTTGGGTCATGACTTTGTTGATTTTAGTGTTTACTTTGACTGATGAATCTATTTCTTCTAATGTGTCTTCAACACCAGAGATCCTCTCTTCCATCTCTTGCATTCTGTTGGTTATACTTGCATCTGAAGTTCCTGTTTGTTTACTCAGATTTTCTATTTCCAGCATTCCTTCTGCTAGTGTCTTCTTCATTTTTTTCTATTTCCCTCTTCAGGTCTTGGATTGTCTCCCTTGCTTTTTCGTGATTTTCTTTCAAGGACTTATTGTTTTATTCTGCTTTAATTGTCCTTTCCTCTAGGTTTTTTGTAGCATTCTTCCCATTTTTTGTTTGTCTGTTCCTCCACTTTATTTTTGATTTCTTCTCTATAAGGCTCTAGCCTCTTCATGATGTTACTTATAAGGTTATTTTCTTCTGCTTCTTCCATTCTGTGATGTTCAGGTCTAGCTGTTGGAGAAGGGTTAGGTTCTGGTGATGCTGTATTGCTCTTTATTTTGTTGTATGTACTTCTGCCTTGATGTCTACCCATCTCCTTGTAGATTTGTTCTTGATCTTAACGTTGTACTTTGTCCAGACAGAGTTGACAGATTTAGGGAGCTTCAATCTGGTCTAGATGGAAACTCTGGGCCGGATGGGAGCTCTGGTCCAGATGAGAGTGCTGGCCGGATAGGAGCTGGGTGCTGGACTCTGAGTCTCAGTAAGTCCCTGGGGTCTCCTTATCTTGTTCAGATGGGAGCTCCTCTTGTCCAGATGGGAGTTCCTGGGCAGGATGGAATGCTGGAGGCTAGTTTCTAAGTCTCCGGAAGTGGCTGGGGTCTCTGGCAGATGGGTGTTGGGGCATGGCATGGAGGTTGTATGGTTTACCGGAGGGTCTTGGAGAGGAGGAACCTTCCCGGTGGGGATGGGGTGTCCTACCCTATGGCCAGAACCTCGGGTCCAGTTGGGCAGGTCTTCCCCGGAGTGGCTGGTGTCCATGGCTGGGACCAAGGTGCAGGCTTCTCTGGGTGTGATGCTATGCACTCACCTCTGGTCCAGGTGAGAGTTCCAGGGCAGGATTGAAGCTGGGGGCTGGTCTCTGAGTCTCAGGAAGTGGCTGGGGTCTTGGGAAAATGGGTGTGGGGGCAGGGTGTGGGGGCAAGGTGTGGAGGCTGCAGGGTCTGCCAGCAGTCTTGGAAAAGGAATGGCGGGAAACTGGGGCCAAGTTGGGCAGGTCCTCCCGGGATGGCTGGTGCCTAGGGCTGGGACCCAGGGGCGGTTGCCTCCCTGACTATAACCCCAGGCACTCACCTCTGGTCCAGATGGGAGTTCTAGGGCAGATCCAGTTTAGACTTATACTCACCAATGCTGAGTGCACCACTTGACAGCTACATGGTACAAATGCAGAAATATGTTTAGGGAAGTTTCAGCAATTGTTGGGAAATTCTGTCCTAATTACAAGTGAACATTCATTAAAGGGCTGGTTTTTATGAAGTCCAAGCCAAACATTCAAGCAAAATTTAATATCAAACAATAATACAATGCGTTCAAGAGATATTAATTTGATACATGCTGGGGAATGATGGTTTCGAAATATTTAGCCTTTGTTTTCTGTAATTTGACCAAGATGTTTCTATAACTGTAGAAAACCGTACAGAGAGAAAAAAAAGTGACTTCCTAAATAGCACACATTGTCTCAAATCGGAGCACACTGCTTCAGCAGCAGTGTTTAGTGTGTATAGTGTGACAGCATACACCGTGTTTGGTGCACTATGTAGCATGTGGATTCTGAACCAAGGCTTCAGTTCCAGCACATCCCCCACTTCCATGCTTCATTTGGAAGTAATTTTTGGTTTTTGCACATTTAGAAGGCCTTTTATTTTGCCAGATATCTTGCACTTCCCCATGTAGGCTCACAACCATAATTTACCAAACTATGGTTTGAAGGATAATAATTTACAGAGTTACTGACTAGGGGTTATTTCTCATTTTTTTGAAGTCTTTTCCTATATTGATTAGTGTCCCTTTGACAATATTTATTGCACATTCGTTTGGATCTTAAATGTTATAGGATTGAAAATATCATGTCTTCCAGCTTTTACCACACACTGTGAGCAATATCATTGTGGAAATTAGTTGTTTGTCCTAGCCACTCTTCACACCCTCACAATACTAAACTTGTTTTATTGAAGCCGATCACCTGCTCATGACACAGCTGCCTTGTCCATCTGCACAGGCATGACAGATTTCTCAGCTTCCCATACACTCAGTTTTCCCCTAGACTCAATCATTAAATGCAGTTATCCTCAAATTTCAGGGACAGCATATACTGGGAACCCATAGGGTGACTGGAGCTTACAAAGATTCTTCTTTCTTTCCACAGATCATGGAGAAAGGGAACTGAAGTCCAAGCTGCAGAAGTTAAAACATCAAGGGCAAGACAGCTTTGGTTCAGCCCTAGCTGAGGGCTTCTGTCATCCATACTAAGTCTAAAGCTTATTAGGCCAACAATGCCAGGCTACATATTCATTTCAGGCTAATGTATAGGTTAATGTATCAGTCACTTTCAAACTAAGGAAACTTAATATTGTATGCATTGTCTTAATACATGCTAGGATACTGTCTTAGCATCATATAAAAGATATGAAGTTATCAAATTATTATCCATGTGGTTATTTATTTGCAAATATAAGTACTATAGGGACTCAAATATTTTTAACCAAGGCTTCTACACATCTTAGTAGCATTTTGAATTCATTTTATCATATTTATTTATATATTTATTTATCCTGTTGTAGGTAGAATTCATTTGTCCAATCGATTTATATATTATAAGTGACTTTTTATATAATATCTTTCTATATATGAAGGAAAGAAAAATACATTAGTTTCTGGCATATATCTCAGAGTTCTTTCAGTTGTTTGAGAAATGGGTGGAAAAGTTACAATGTAGGTAAATGCCAATAGGAATGCCTTTCTAAACAGAAAGAAAGTAACAACAAAGCCATAAGCAAAAACTGTAAACAAAGAAGGGAGATATGTTCTTGTGAAGATAGGGACTGGAATGACTATAGGACAAGATGAACCTTTGAAAAGCAAATGGAATTGCTAAATTATTTCTGTGGAAAGCTAAAATATTACCTTACTCTGGATACAGGAAGACAATATGATCTTGCCTTTTAAATTATTTATATATTTACTTACTCATTTTTCCAACAAGTCTCTTTATGTCACTTTGGCTGGCTTGGAAATCACTATATAAAATCAGACTGGCCTGGAACTCATAGAGATCTCTGTCTTCTCCTGAGTGCTCAGATTAAAGTTGGATATGAAGTGACTTTCTGGGCCATAAATGGGCATTGGTTCCCCTGGAGGTAAAGTTATAGATGTTTTTGATTTACCATGTTGATGCTGGGAACAACAGGAACAGTGATTACTCTTAAACACTGAGCCATCTCTCCAGACCATTTTCTTATGAAAACAAACAAAACAACCAAGGTCTTTTATGTCATTAGGATGGCCTTCAATTTGTCAGGTACCTGAAGAAGATGTGATCTCTGAACCAAGCCAGGGCCCCAAGCATCTGACAAAAGCACTCTCCCCACTAAGTGATATCTTTAGCTCAGCATTTTCAATGATGCTATAATAAATGGCCTTTATGTTTTATATCTCAATAGTGTATTTCTTTGCAAACATGTTTCTACACAATCCTAAGCAATAGTGAATTTGTAGACATAGTTGACAATTCCTTCATTGTCCTGGACCTTTAACACAAGAGTAACTAAAGCTAAGAAAACTTAGACTTATATGAAAGGCAGAAATAAGAAAAATTGACATAATAATTGAAAAAAGTTTATTTGTTGTTATTTGCTTGTTTGTTTTTCTAAGTCCTGTCCCTATTCTTTTAATGATTCTTGATCAATACAATCCCTTAAAAAGGTTGCCATGCATTCATACACACACACACACACACACACACACACACACACACACACACAGACCACAGACACACACATACACACATGCATTCAATATATATATAATTTTTAAATTGATAAACCTCAAAATGACAGTCACTGTAGCATATATGAACGATAAATAAGGTTGAACGTTACTAGTAGGAAAGAGTGCCTCTTTCTTTGAACCCTGTATCCATTCTCATGCCCTCACACTTGTGTTATATACACACATGCCAAGACCAGTCATTTTCTGGATATTCTATACATGACAGTAACCGCAAAGTACAATCATCCTCTCAGATTTGCTCGTATAATAGGCTGGATGTACACATCCTTCCTGATTTCATGAGAGACTTACAGCACAGGAAGTTTACTCCAGTGACCAGTTAGTGAGTTATAGCTGTCAACCACCACATCTATCCCCTTGTTAGAAGTGCCCATCAATCAGATCAAAGAGAGCTGTGACCATCTGACCAGCTGCAGGAAGCAGAAGGATGCTGAGCGAATTCAAGAAGGCTGGAGCTTGAAACCTTTCACCTCAGACATGTGCTAGAGAAAACATCTGATAGATATACATTCCAAACACATTTCTATGGTTTTATTAACAAGGTTGTCTGATGTTCTTGGTTTAACAGAAAGCAATGATGTCTTAAAGTTGTAATAGAAGGCTAATTCCTCAACATTAATATGTCTTTCATGTTTTAATTTTTATCACTTCTTACTTTGTAACACTAGAACGCTTTCACAAAATTCAAAGAAAAAATATGTTTTGAATTTTACTATTTCTCTTAAAAGAGCAAAACATGTTAGTGAGCTATTGTGAGGAGTCACTTTTCCTAATATGTGGGTTAATATCCACATGTTAGTTTAGAGTCATATTGTCAACCAGTTCACACCTTTATACCTTTACACATGTCTTTCTGAAATTTTCTGAGGTTTTCCTCTTTTCTTCTTTTATTTTTAGAATTCAGTTTTATTGCATAGTTTTGGATGATGCTCTTAATTTCTGGCTTAAGAAAGTCTATTTGTAGCTGTAAATAAATAAATAAAAATCCTAAACCTCCAAATCTCTGAAGCAAAATGCTATGCCATCCCTGCCACCTCTGCCATGATTGCATGCCCAGCTGGGACAAAATGACTCTCTCATTTCTTATGCTGCTTTTCTCAGTAATTTTGTTTTTAGAACTGATCAAAGTTACTAATGTGAATACATAACTATCAAAAGAAAACATTCGTGACACTTGATCAAGAAGGTTAAAAAGATCTTATTCAAGAATTATTACTACAATGGAGCTTTGTCCTGAGGTTCAAATCTTCACACAGTAGGACAGTGGAGGTATTTGGCCAAGTAGTAGATGGGCATTGCTGGAATAGACCTCCAATGTCTAAGTTGCTAACAGACAACATTAAGTATCAACAAGATTGATATCTTAATATCTTTTCATCTTTGCCTGCCTTCAGCCTGAATCTTGTTTGCTTGGATATATTTAGAAGATTTAGTCATTTTGATTGAGTTTTCCTTCATGAAGATATCAGGAATATGCCATATGATCATTATTTCTTAATTCTGAAATCCCAACAGAATCAAACAATAGAAACTCTTTTTTATATACATAATTTAACATTATCTGAAAAGTGAACAAATTATGAATATTCAATTTGTAGATTTGGGATAAAATGAAAACCAATCATGATCACATCTAAAACTATAGACATCAGCCTTTCCCATTGTGAGCAGTGGGAGACCATTATTACTCTTTACTGAGCTATTTAACCATTGTTTTTAAAATCCTAGAAGGGTGTAATAAGATTAAGAATTGTCTTTAAAGTATCCATTGTAAAATATTAGTGTCTATCAAAATGGATGGCAAAATTCTCTTCAGTAATTTAGACATCATCAAAATTGAAAAGAATAGATGATAACATATATTTGCTGTTGTAAAACACAAGAAAATGTGCAGCATACAAGTCTAGGCATAACAAGTTTGACTCATTCCATTCTTATGAAAAAAAGTCCTGATTTGAATTAAAACCACCTCTGGAGGTAGACTAATGCATATTATAAAAAATGAGTTAGTGTAAGGCGTGGGAAAAGTTCAGACATTCCTTTCGCATATTGAATCAATTAATAGCATGTACGAGGAAACCCTGATTATTTGAAGGAGTGGAGAAAAATGACTTGATTCTTTACAAGTAGTACAGACTATTATTAGTATTCCAGATAGACTGTGTTGTAGAGAGTCCATCACTGGCTTTGATCTGTCTGCATCCACAGCTGGAAACTGCACAGGGCTCTGGAAGCAGCACCGGCTGACAGTTGCCCCCATCAGGAAAGTGAATTAGTGCTTGCAAATGTTAATGAGTGGATCAAAGCACAAAGGGGCAGAACTGGGTTCTCAAAAAAATCTGATTTCATTTCCTGTGGACAAAAATAATTAAAATATTCATAACTTCTCAACTTACTTTATACTTCTTATCCATCACACTCTGCCTGGTCTTCTGTCATTCTTTTGCTCTCTTTTGTTCTCTCTCTGCTTTTTTTGAGCACTTATTCATCCTTTTCCTTTCTCTTATGTGTCTATATGAAAACAATTGATTTTAGCATGAAATGAAGAGTGCCTTAAGTGATCAGAAGAATAAAAACAGTTGCTTGAAACAGCTATGTGCAATATCACAGCAGTTTACAATATCGCCCGAGCACACACATGCTGCAAGGAACCAAATGCAAATCCTCAATGCTGTGAGTATTTCACCTACATCATGGAAACATAGGGGAAACCATCAAATTAGAGATGTGCTGATTCATACTGCCCAGCCTCTTACACTGATAATGACACCAGGGATACCAAGTTAAAGGAAGCCAACTAAGGTGCTTGACTGAAATTTTTTATGTCTAGATTTTCTTATATTTGTGGAATGTCATATGTCAAATTCTGTGTTCCTCACAACATATCACTGTGCATTCCAAAACTATGACTATGAAGTTGAGGTAAAGAAGATAATTTGAAACTTGTTCATTAAGTCCATAATTTTAGAAATTAAACTAATTCTTCCTTAAATTATTCTTCCTATTACTTTAAAATTCTGATTGCTGGACTTTGTTTTGGAATGTTTGTTGTGGTAAATTTCAAGTAATACCATAACAGAAGAGACAAGAACTCAGTAATAGTTGATGAATCTGCTTTTTGAGCACTAAAATTGGTAAAGTATGAAAGTAACACTTCCAAAATTGGAGCCCCATCCCTCAGCATCCCCCAACCCTTACACTCACATATCCCTTTGTCTTTTGCAATCATAGTCTTTAACTAAGGTCTTTTAGCTCCACAACTTTGCCCTATGAAAAATATTTCTTATATTTTTGAGATTATAATATAAGTGCATCATCCCCCCCCCCATTCTTTTCAAGCCCTCCACATACCTCTTTCTGTTCGATTTCAAGTTTATGGGCTTATTTTTTTTAAATTGTTGTTGCATGTGTGTGTATATATTACAACATACATAATAGTGTCTGCTCAGTCTGTTACTTAAGACATAGATCCACAGGCTTTTAATTTATTCCTTGCCTTCAGACACTTTGGTAAATACTGTTATCATGGGGTATCAATGTTACCTATTCTATAAATATTAACATTCTTTAAACTATGGCATTTGAAACTCAGTGTGTTTGCTTATTAAGCACATAACAAACAGTGATTGTATTCTGGTTGGTGTGGGCTATAACACTAACAGTAGCAGATAGCACTTGGAATATTTTTAATGTTTGAAATGTTAGCATCACTATAATAAATTTTAAAAGTTTGAAGTTTGAGATTTAGGAATACATTACTGGATAAAGTTGTTTTAACATGACTCTCTTTTTTCTCATCCATCATGTAATGAGCAGAGAATGTGTGAATGTTTCATGTCTCTTAGAATCTGAGCCCCACAATGCTTTAGCTACAATGTAACCAAACACAGGAGCTTTCCAGGCAGCCAAACTCCAGTTGTATAGAAGCCACTTGACCACAAATATACAGGAATTTTTAAAAATTATGTGTACAGGTGTACATCTGTGTTTGTTATGCTTGTGTATGTCTGGAGCTTTAGGTAGGCATAAGCTTCTTAGCATGGGTTCCAGTAACTGAACTTGGATCTTCTGTAACAGTATGTGTTCTCAACAACTTAGCTGCCTTTACAGAACTCTAGGAAACATTTTGCCTCAAAACAATTTATGTTTCTAAATAACCTCAATTTTTTTCCTGGTAACTTAGTATAATGGCAAATATGTTCTATACATTCATGACATTTTTCATTTTGTGACCATTTTGCTTTATCGATTTTATAGCCTTATTAATAAAATGTCAAAGATTTAAATACTCACCTAAGTTGGCTAAACAGTCTCAGTCATGCTATTTATTCAATCTGAAAATATACGTATTGACTAGGGAAATTCCATTTCAATTTCTTTAGATTCTGCAGTTGTCTCTGGGTTCCCTCTTAATATTTCTAACTCTGGTATTGGTGAGGACCCTTTAATACCATCATCATCATTATTATTTTCTTTCCTTCCATTAGATTTACTTTCAAGTTAACATCTAACTTGTATGTTTCTTTTGTTTTAGTTTCTTGCCCTTATTTGTGTACCATTTACATCATCACATATGTAGCATAGTAAGTTTTTTTTTTTTTTTTTTTTTTTAGCTGATTGGGTAATATTTGTTGGTACAGAGCTAAAGGAAAACATTTCTTCAAAAGACGTAGAAATTGCCAATAAAATTCAAGCAGAGGCTTCTTCTTTACCTTTAATTGTATTAATACAATGAACTTGGAAAGTGAGTTTTGGAAATTATTATTCAAAGACGCTTTACCAAATTCTTACTAAATATTCAAAATTCGAATGCATTTGGACAACTTCATTTTTGTTTTTGTTTTTGTTTTTATGTTTTGAGGAACAGGGTTTCACTATGCACCCATTACTGGCCTGGAAATTGCTATGTGTATCAGGCTGTCCCCTTATTTACAGAGATCCACCTGCCTCTGCCTAAAAATACTGGAATAAATGTGCCAGTTGATTTTTGCTGTGTTAACATGCCAAACAAAAACACAATGCTTTAAAAAATAGTATTATGTTTACCTTATGGTTCTGTTACTCCATTGAATAGCTATAATATTCTCAGTTGATTGATTGACACAGAGGTGACTGTTTCTCCAATGTGAAATCACATAGTAGTAAATATAAATTACCTTACGAATGGATAATTGAGAATATTCTCCCTCATGTATCAGGTTTGTAGCAGCCAACAGATTAAAGTGATGAGGAAAACTGATCTGTGCCTCCTCTATCATGTGAGTTATCTTTGGTTTATGGTGAGGTCAAAAGACCAATCAAGGATCAAGTTCATTGCACAAGTACTTGTTAAGACCTATTTGTATTACACAGGTATAGCTCCAGGTGTAAAAGGAAGAACATGTGGAAATTCTTGTAAACCATCTATCACTGGACTAAGTTTAAGTTTCTGTTCCTCACTCTGTTCTTGACTTTAAGTCATCTTCTGTTTCACTTTCTATTTCCCTTCTAGAGAATGCACATGTAGGATGGTCTTAAAATTCAAAATCTCCTATTTTTTGTGGAAAAAATACCTGAATATGTTCCAAATTATTAAAAATCAACACTTAATGTTTGTTTTACATTACAAATAAACTATACTGAAACTTCAAAGCTTGACAGTAAATTAATAATTCATTAACATGAAATTAATTTTGTAAAAACACAAATTTAAAATATGTAAGTTTAAAAAATTCTCACTTTGGTTTTCAGACAGAAGAGTTTTAGTTGCTGGAGGATGGATCTAGAGTAATTAAAGCTAAGGTTAATAGAATTTTAATGGCTAGTGCTGATCATGTTGGAGAATTTGACTTCAGAGTTGATTCTCCACTAAGAAGCAGCTCAATACACTTCATGGATAGCTTAGAGATCTCTGCATTGTTTACCCTTTACATATCCTATTCTCCTCTTTCCCACTTTGAGTGAGCATGCTTCAGGATTTGGAATGACCACATTCTTGAGTTTGTGTTCCAAAGATTTATTAAAGGAATCATCAACTAGTCTATGAAATATCTATTGATCTCTAGTTCTCTGTTGTTACATAAGTCACATTAATTCTTACTAGAGTGTTCAAATATTACATAATATTTTCCTGAAAACATGACAAATGAAACATTCAGATTAGTTTTAGAAAACCATGTACCTGGAACCCCGTTTCAAAAACTCATTCTGTAAGATTTTCTTACATTAAAATTTTCAATAATAAACATCCTAAAGCCCGAAAATTTAACTCTATGCAAAGACCCACTGGCAACTAAGGGATGGTGTTAGTGGGAGAAATACCCTATCCCAAGGAAGAGCACACAAATTAGTTACCCAATACCAATGGTCAGCCCTGAAATCACACAAACAAGAATATTGAATGAATTGAGCAGGTTTTATTTATGTATTTAGGAATAGAAATGCACAAAAATATATGTATTAACAAAAATTAATAAAAACTAAGATAAATAATCTGAAAGAGAGGAAGGAGTGGTGTATAGGAGGGTTTGAAAGAGAAAAGGAAAAATGCTGTAATTGTGTTCTTATTTTAAAAATAATAAAATATTTTTAAAGTCGTTATATAATAGTAGCTTTATTTTCCTGGTTGTAACTTCCTGATGAGAAACTAGTAAACAGATTCTTATGATTTCACTAAACCCTAGTAATTGTTTGGGTGTTGATCTACTTGTTTCTGTATTGAATCTTGTTAACTTGCATTGTGTTATATTATAATTTATGACTATAATGATACTATTAATGTAATAAAAATAAAGTTATTAAAATTTTATTAAAAAATCTTCCTAGATTACTTTCTTGGTGTTTTCTTAATTTTAAAATATTTTGACTCTGAGTGTTTTGATATTAATATTAATAATCTCATATTCTTTAGAAGTATTTTTGGATAGAAAGAGCTGCCCTACATACTAAGTAGCTGTTAAAGGAAACTACCTTATTGAGGCCATGGCTTTACTAGACCATGTGGAGGCCCCATGCAAAATCCAGATCTAATCCTGATTTTGTAGAACTCTCTCTGAGCTTTCTAAACCTTGCTCACTATAGTGAATTTTTTCATCTGAAAGACATGCACTGAAGTTTAAACATAATGCTCAGTCATTTGTTAAAATTTCATAAGGTTAACCTATTTTATATGAGACAAAATAAAGCTCTACACAGTATTTAAAATATACAAAATTATCTGAATTTAATTTGAAATGATGTTTTCCTGACTGGATCTTCTGATGAGTTCTGACATAGACACAAATTTAGAAACCCTTTAAGCAAAGCGCTATATGCTTACTTCATGGAGCTGCTCATGCTTCAACACTCTCTACCTAAATTTAACCATATCACGGCACTCTGGTCTCTGGGTCACACAAATGTGGGGATGATGTCAATTTAAACCTAGACATGATGGCTGCAATTATGATTTCAGGTTTGAAAGATTTCATTCTACAAATATCTCTGGGAAGTTTTGAACCAGTCAGGATAAATATTTTTCTAAAGCATTACAGAGCTTTTTTGTCTTTGGAATGCCACAAACTGACAAGCTTTGTTTAGGACAAGTCACCCTTTAGGAGCAATTACTAAAATTTTCATGATGGTGCACATACTGTTTTGTCCACCAGCTTAACACAAAGGTCATGGTAACTGTGGTGGATAAATCAAATTTTCTCACAAGATGAAAATAAGTGAAGGGAATAATTGAGAATTTAAAATAAAACATTGATACATCAGGCATACTGTATAGGAGTAATTTATGTGAATATTCTTTTTTTTTTAACTTACCACTGAGCCTTATGCACCAGAGGAATTCATTCTCATAGAGAAGGAAAGTTGTTAATAAATTTGACTCAATGACACATTGGTTTCATTTAGCCTATGTTTTAATGTCCACTATTCACTAGTGCATAGTTAGCATGATAAGATGCCTCTAATTTTAATAAGAACTATCAAAAGTAAACATGTTTTTAAACAGTTTCTAATATTGGTTATAAAAGTGTTTGTGTACTTAATCTAGAGAAAAAAATTAGTAAATTATTCATTAAAAAGGCAGCATCTGATGTTTTTCTTTTATAATTATTATAAAACACAGAATGATTATTTTGGTTCCTTCCAAGAATCTTTATGTTACCTTTGAGGTTATGGGAATTGCAAACATTCGTATTGGCAACTGAAAATGTTTCTAATACAAAAAACATGTGCAAATCTTATTAATCTCAAAACAGTTGTGAAAAATATGCAAATGTCTTGGGTCTCAAAGTATTAAGGCAGTCCATTTTCTCCCTATTTCCCAAGTGTCTCCTTGGTTTTATTTATGTATGAATAATGCTCTAAACCTTGGTTCATTACCGAATTAAGATCTTGCTTAATTCTATTTTGTTTAATATGCAGAACAATATTATTGTATGTTCAAATTTAAGGTCTTCAATTTCAAGAACCAACATGGAACACCCATTAAGGACACACATATGTAAAGCAATGTTAGGTTGAAGGAATAGGTTCTACTTCTGTGATTTTTGTCACTTACATGCACATTATTATTCTTTGTAGAAAACCAGATGTAAGTACATTGTTTTTCACTGATATTTTCTATGCCATATTTAAGTTTTAAACTGAAGATTACAGTCTTCAATTACAATAAAAAGAAATTTTAACTACTTATGCTTCATTGTAGCCTGCAAAGTTAAAACATGGTAACATGATAGTTCTAACAAGAAAAGTTTAATAGGCCTTTAATATGTCAGAACTGCTAAGAAAGTCATCATTTCTGTACACCATTATTAAAAATATTTGATTAATTTATTCCATATTTAAAAATATTCAAAAAGTTTGTTTATCAGACAATGAAAATGATATCAAACTATTATTTTTCCCTTTATCTGCCAATTACATGTATGTGAAAAGCACATTGATTTGATAGAAAGGAATTCAAAACATTGTTTATATGCAACATTTGTTTTTAGTTATATTCTTTTAATGTTAAATGTCCTTATTTTATAAGAATATTTACATTTACTATTTTTAATTCTAACAAGTATACAGAAAATAAAAATATCATTCCAATTTTATTGTTTAAAAACCAAGAGACTCAGAGAAGAATGACAGAAGTGACATGACACAGTTATTGAACAGGTGATCATTGCATGGACTTGAACCTTTGTTTTTAAAGAAAATCATCTGAGAAATGGGCAAACTGGACACTGGAAAAACAGTGAAGTCAACCTTTAAATAACAAAAGATAGGAGTGGTGTATGAAACAAACTTCTCTAACATAAAATAAATTGAAAGTTAAAATAATACAACTGTCATATGAAAGTGTGAAGAAAAAAGAGATCTCTAGCAATCACAAGAGGTGATTGCTGATATTTACTGATGTAGATTGTGTGGTGGGGCAAACACTCTTTCTCCCATCTCTCCTTTCATTTGTTCTTGAACTATTACGAACCCTTATGCCTACATCAAAAATACACTACAAGTTGCTGTACCATGTATCTACTCTCTAATCTCATCATCCATTTGACATACTAACCCATCATTAACAAGACTGTGAAAATAGGAGATTAGCAGAAGAAAGCAATGATATTGCAGTTTTGGAAATAGAAAACAAGATAATTACAATCTAAAAAATAGAGAATAGATACCAATTTTTGACTAGAGTCATAAATTCCTTTCAGTGTGAAGCAAATTAGATAATAATGTCAGTTTTTTAATGGCTTAACCAGCTGTGAACTGAAGAATACGCAATGCACATGGAATTTATTTTTATTTTTATTGGTTTATATTATTGGAACACATGCAAGGACTTAGTTCCCAATCATCACTCAGGGCAGTAATTAAGCTAATTTTTGGCAGGTTGCAGAAACAAAGTATCCACAGTCACCAAGTGGCTCCTTTCATTTAAACATTGATCACTAGTTAACATTCAAAAATAAACACATACCAAACCTAATGCAAAAGCACAAACAGCTCAAGAGGAAATGTGAAGCCACTAAACTACCACACAAACAGCCTCTCCATTTTATGGTCCCTGAGAAGATATTTGACCAGCTCCAGATGTTTCAAGACTTCTGATAGACTTGGTATAATTTTCCTTGCTATCACCCAAATTTCTTGTGTAATTTCTTATGATAAGCACTGCTAAGGAGAGATGTAGAGAACGGAAAAGAAAAGCTGGGTAATTGAGACACTTGAGCTTTCCCAAGGTCTCCTGCTCTTGCCTGGGTTAACATATTTTCCATTTAGTCTTTTCAACAATTTTTATTAAACTCTTAATGTAAGGTGGCAGATTATGAGCTCCCAAATATACAAACACAGTTTTAGGCAGGGTCTTGCCTAGCACTTGACTCACTTCTACAGTTTTATCCACTAAAATATTTTTCTTGTTGGCCTCTCAGTTCTTGAGCAAGGGGACATTTGGTGTAATTATGCTCCAGCGACATCAGTTGAAACTTCTCTTCTCTTTGGTTGATTTTGGTAGTGGGGCTTCAAATAGGCCATTGTTCTCAACCTTCCTAATGCTGCTATCCTTTAGTATAATTCCTCATTTTGTAGTGACCCACAACTGTAAAATTATTTCATTGCTACTTCATAAATGTAATTTTTCTACTGTTATGAATTATAATGTAAATATCTGATATGTGACCCCTGTGGGATGGAGATCATTCTGAATCTCCAATCACCACAATTCATTATTTATTAGTTGTTTGGTTTTCAAATTTCCTTGTCATATATTTTTTCTTAGAGTTTATTTCAATTTGATGACAAAATCTAGAAATGTAATAAACAATTTTTAGATATAGTATGCTTTACATGAGCAGGATAAGATGAAAAACTTTATTTCAAGATAATATTGGCAAAGATAACTTGTGTTCCTCGTTAAAGTGAAAATACTAAACCAAAAATGATAATCATTACATTTTAAATTAGTAGTTTTGTGGTTTGTGAGATTGCAAATATATATTTGAAAGAAGCAACATTTCTCATTTAATATACAAATTTAACACATTTTATGAATCATAAAATTATTTGTGAACATTTATTATTTTTAATAAATAAAAATTATTTGTGAACATTTTAGTATATCCTTGTCTAGAGGTTGTTTTACATGAAGATGAGTAAGCTTGAGAATGTGTATTGTGGACCTATCAACTCACTTTTCCCCTTAGCACCATTTAGAAATAGTATATATCTTGAACCAAGAAATGAATGAAATAAATATGTATCTAAATTAGCAAGAAGCTATTTAATAAACCACTGGTAGGTTTGCCCTGTGATTATTAGATTCTGAATTTCTGATCCTGTGTAAACATGTCTCATTTATAAACAATAACAGCCCTATAGTATTGGTGTGATAATTACCTATTTGGGGAGGAAATGGGGGAGGAGAAACCATAATCAGAATATATTGTATGAAAAAATATATTTTAATAAGATATAAACTTATGTGTAAGAATAAAAAGATATCACATACAAACTAAGGAGTAGCGAGTAACTTGCTCAATCCTTACACTATAAGAGAACAAATTATCAGTCTTTGAAAGATGGTAATGATCTCACAAAGAAAATAAGAGGCTAGTTCACATAGGCTTAAGCATACACAAACAAGGTGATCACGCATTTACTATTAAAACTGAGATATATGTGAAAATGAAGATGACAGATCATTAGATATGGAGGGATTCAAATATCAACCAGGATTTTTAGGCTCATAATACCATCCCTGGCTCAGGGGCATAAAGGGAGTTGAGGCATGATACGGTTGGAGTTCTAATAGGGCCCCTAAATCAATTTCCATCCCAATCATCTTTGTAATTTATTCATAGCACAACTCTTGTGAGTATACCTTGAATTGGACACATCTATGCTAGTTCAGGTTTTGACAGTAATTAGGAAAAATCATAGTTCCTAGCTCCATTTCAGACTCTTTGTTGCAACAGAAATGACAGATGATAAAGTCAGGGAGATGAATGAAGCAACAATAAATAGCAGCATTTCTTAGGAAGGAGCAGATACACCAGGGAGGCAGTTTATGAAGACTACTTGGTCCATTACAGATGCAGTTCTGGACTGAGCAGCTGTTAAGAGTTGGCTAGGCAGGCAGAATAGCCTCCAGAATGAGGAGGTGACATTTTAGCTAAGCAAAATTCTTAGAGAACATGTCAAGTATACCATCTTGGTAGCAGCAACAAGAGGTGGATTAATTATGTGAAATATGGAGATAACAGAACATTTAAACAAGAGAAAGACAAGTAGAGTCATGCTCAGAAAAATGGCATCAGCTGTGAGGACTCTGAGACAAACCTGAAATACTGTGGTGAGTCCAGTTTGGAAAATGTGCAGTCAGAAAATGATTTAGGATCAGGCCTAAACCAATGCTTGATTGATGTATTCAGAGCATGATAGAATAAACTTAATTTCAGAATGTATATGTATTTTGAAATTCCAGCTAAAATGGTATATTGGCAGATAAAATTTTATATAAGCTATTTTTATGCATTTCTCTTCTTTATTCATATTCTTTATATTTTTCTTAAGGATATAAGAAACTCCTAGGACAGATGTTAAATTAAATACAAACATTCACTTTTGGGGTGACATTTGTTACAAACTTGTAAGTGCATGGCATTTTCATTGGTTTAGGACAAATGGGTAGAGATGTATAAGTGGTTATTTACAAATCAGGGTACTAGGAGAAAGCCCAATGTATATGTCTTTCATGGTATAAGTACACATCTAGTTTGGACACAACAAATTGAACCTTTTAGTACTGTATACTTGAAACCCAACCTGTACATGTGAAAACAGAGCTATTAGATGATCAAACTATGGAAAGTTCATGAAAGGTTAATTCTGTATTATCAAAGTTTCTCACAGCATATTTCCAGAACATTCCATTATTTCTTTCAGCTGGCCATTTAGATGCATAGATTTATCATTTTGCAGAAGCTAAAGTAACAAAGAAATGGTGTTGATCCCCTTTCAAGAGCTAATGAAGAGTGTTGACTAGGGCTTTTTTTCTCACTGCAGCTACATACATAAACCATGTCTGATGCCTAGTTGTAACAGATGTGAAAGGTACTTGGGCAGAGCTCACAAATAAGTTGGATCCAGACTTTGAAACTATAGCATTCTAAGGAAAGAAAGGTGTGCTAGTTTATTTAGCAAGCTCTTGGCAGAGAAAGGTTGAACTCCCAATAGCCATCCTCTCCTCTCACCATATCTCTTACCTATCTATCAGACAGTAGAGACACAGGGCTTTGCATCTGTGAGTTCAAGGCTAGCCTGGTCTACAAAGTGAGTTCCAGGAAAGCTAAGACTGTTACACAGAGAAACCCTGTTTTTGAAGAAAAAAAAAAAAAGAGAGAGAGACAAAATAACAACAATAACAAGAAAAAAACTAAAACAAAAAACAACTAAACTCCCCTGTCACACAGATTCCCACTGTAATGATATCTGCCATGGTCACATTTTATCAAAAGAATGTCACCAGAATTCATGCTAATACTGCACTTTTAAGTCTTAAGATCTCTAATCCAAAAAAAAAAAAAAAAAAACAAAAAACCTTCTTTATAAATGATCTCATCTCAATTAGTTTATAACAACAGAAAGCATACTAGTATTCTAATACAGAGCTGGGAAAGTGCTGTAAACAGTAAATAACTGGAATACAAGAAAAATAAATACCATCTCTACAAAGATTTTAATGTTCAGATTCTTATGTTTATTTTCACCTATGTGGAAGAAGTATATACAGGTAACTTTTAAACACTCAATTAAAAATATCTATGAATATTAATTTCAACATGGTAAGGAATTTATTTGATGGTGGGAATAATTTCTTTTGATTCACATGCAATCAGTCTCTCAACATATTTTCAAGGAGGGTATTTTCTTATTTGATTAATTATAATATTTGACTATTTCAGACTTGTCTATAATGCCTTTATTAGTCCATGCACACACACTCTGTGAAACAATCTCTCATTCCTATCAACCTCCCCGTATCACTACCTCTCCATTTATCCAGTTCATCATTTTTTATCTTAGTTGTGAGTTGTTTAGTTTAAACCAAGTCATCTGTAGGACCTTGGCTTGGAGCTACCCACTGGAGTTTGGTGTGGTCACTGATGCATACACAACTGAAGACAGTGACTCTCCCTATACTTGAATAGAACAGTAAGAAAAATTCAAAAGTGAAAGGTAAGGCCTCCTGAGACCCTTCCTTAATGCATGCTTGATTGCTGACTCAGGATTCTTGAGCAGACACAGTGCATCAGAAGCTCTTTTAAGTTCTTGATTGTAATGGTTGTGACTTGCACTGAATGGTTATGCATAGCCCCTTCAGCACTTACATTCTTTCTGCTCCCTTTCCACAGTGTTCCATGAGCTTTAGAGGGGATATTATAAATGTCTTGTTTAGGATTAAGCGTTAATTTGTCAATTGTTCAGTTCTTTGTTCAGCAATGGATCTTTCTTGTTCACTATTTACTAGAGAGATGTTTTTCTATCACTATAAATGTGTGTGTGTGTGTGTGTGTGTGTGTGTGTGTGTGTGTGTGTGTGTTTGTGTACAAAGAGAGAAATGGAGAGGGAGAGAAAACAGTCTGATGCTATGACAATTGAACTAAAAAGCAGTATTTAGTTCTCCCTTAAGGCATATGATCTTCACTGGCGTGGGTTTTTGACCAAATGCACATGCCAACCATGCATTCACTCCTATGGAACAGACCTCAAATTTTATTCAACAGCAGCTGGTTATATGCATAATTGTAGTGCCCTTGTTGCAGAAATATGCTCATCTTGCCTAGCAGCTTTTCTTATAGCTCATAATAATCACAGCTGATTAAAGTCACTGATGCCTTCCGCTACCTCCAGTAAGCTGCAAAGCACTTCCGTGACTCTGAAAGCTACACAAGAATGGAGCTTCAAGCTCAGCTTATCTTCTTCAAATAGTACCTTATGAAGAAAAAGTAATAGTAATCATCAACTTATACAGAAAAGATATCCATAAAACATAGTTGATTAAAATTTGAGTAAAGAAAAGTTCAAATTGGCCATGGGACAGATGCTGATATGCACATTAAATATTTCTTGAAACCAAAAATTTATGTCACATTCAGGATCATTATAACACCTATACATATTTATAAGCTTATAAACGCTATACAGTGATACAGATGTAATAGGATGAAAGGATAGATTAAGGAACTTACTTCTAAAGAGCAACAACTTGTTTAAAATGTTTTACATTGGTATAGATTTTAGTCTATTGATACAAATTTAAAGTTAATTTTGTTATACTGTGTGTATATTTCTAATCGTGTTTAAGGTATTATGTTTGTATAGCTCATTTTAAATTGAAATGGACAATTAAAAATAGATTAATGATTAGTCATCTATGATAATCATACTCGTAGTCATGTTAGTTAAGTCTTCTAGATGTACATAGACATATTTCAGATAGATAGGATATCTTCTTTAATCTTGTAACTGTAATTCTTGCTTGATAATTGTTTTGTTATATGTAATTGTACTATGTAAAAGTTAAAACCTTCCTTTTTAAAAAAAAAAAAAAAGGGGGAAGTGCTGTGGATATCACTCTGTGTAAATAAAGTTCTGATTGGCCAGTGGCCAGGCAGGAAGTATAGGCGGGACAAGAGAGAAGAGAATTCTGGGAAGTAGAAGGCTGGAGGGAGACACCGCCAGCCACCGCCATGAGAAGCAACATGTAAAGACACTGGTAAGCCACAAGCCATGTGGCAAAGTATAGACTAACAGAAATGGGTTAATGTAAGATAGAAAAGGTAGATAACAAGCAGCCTGCCACGGCCATACAGTTTGTAAGCAATATAAGTTTTTGTGTGCTTTCTTGGTTGGGTCTGAGTGACTGTGGGACTGGCGGGTAAGAGAGATTTGTCCTGACTGGGCCAGGCAGGAAAATCTAACTACAATACAGAGATACAGATATGAACTCTCGTGAAAATAAATGAGAATTTAGCAAGTAAGAAAAAATTAAAGAGCAATTAGATATGTAGTGTAGGTCTAGAACTGGATGTTTATGGTAATTGATGAGAAAGGGCTAATCCTAGTAAGCACAAACAAATACAGAAATACGAATGGGCTTCGCTTGGGGATAAGATCCCTTGGCTAGTAACCTGGATTTCAGAACTATATAGCTTTAATTATGTGATTTAGATAACAATAATAGTTATAATTATAATTCCATTAGTCGTAGCTGTTTACACGTATTACATTCTTATATTGTGACATTATTATTCTTCGTTATGCAATTAATCATGATTTCTACATTGGAAACGTTTTCAATTTGCTTGAGTTTTAATGACATACACTAGTAAATTCTACAATAGCATTTTTCTATTCCATTTACTTTGTATCTGGAATTTTTATTTTCAGTTATTAAAAAGGTAGTTGAAATAAATTAACAATTTTTGGAAAATAATGACATTTTATTGCTTATGCAACTGTACTGAGAAGTAATCCTGGGCGATGAAGATGCATGTTCAAAGAGCATGCTGATCCCTAAGAAAGCAAGAGAACATGTCTTAGTCACAATCTCACTGATTTTCAGATCGCTTCTAATAATCTGTCATCTAGACTTTTTTGTTTCACACACTTATCTCTTGTTTTACTTGCTGCTCTTTATTTCTGAACATTAATTTTATCGGATACCTAAAATTAGTAACACTTCTAGATGGTAGAAAAATAAACCAAAATCCTCAATTAAAACTAAACACACACAAAAACACAAGTATACATAAACACTATACTTGCTTTCTAACACATTCATGCATGTGTACACACATGCATATATATATATATATAGATAGAAAGATAGAAAGATAGATAGATATAGATATAGATATAGATAGATAGATAGAGAGATAGAGAGACATTGATATAGATTTATTTGTTTGTAACACCTGATATAGAACATTCCTTGGGAAAGAGTGCTTTACAGCATCCAGAAGAAACCAAAAATTTAATCATAGTTACATTTAGGTGGTACAGAAATATTTTTTATTAAAAAACGATTCTAAATATGCTTACTATTGATGTACGACTTGTAAAATATGTTAATACCTAGGAAGATGGTGAAGTTGCTACTCACAATTCCCTCCATCCACAGGAGAAGTTTTGGGTTAAATTTTTCTAGGACCCAGATGTTCCTAGACAGACCCCAGTTTTGCATTTCACCATCTTATTCAGGGATTTAGCAAATAGGACATCACTGAACATCACTCTCCAATTCAAATTCCTAAGCAGAGCCAGATTCATGTGGAAGATGACTGCTCTCTGCTTCCTAAAATTTCTCCTTTTTATAGCAGAAAAATCATCATGTATTAATCTATAACAAATTCATGGATTTTTGTTTGGCTGATTTAAAAGCATTTTCTTCCAAACTCCTACAAAAATAGTCTATAAATTGGTTAGCATGGATTGCCCATGGCAGCACATTTTTTAAATGAAAATTGTCATTGTCAATGGATTTTATGCAGAGAATCAAAGACTGTTCAAATCGCCAGCAGTCAATTTAGTCCTGCTAATCTTCATACCTGTGGGCATAATTCTTAGAAAAGCTTTTGGCATGTTTTCTTAGACTACTCATAATTATATGGAGGGACAGTGTATTCTAGTTGTTAGTATTATAATCATCTCATTTTATGTTTTGGTAAATGGAAAGAAAAGTCACTTTCCCCCCAATTACACACCATGTACCCACACACAAATGGTCATAATCTTTTAGAAGTTTCCAAACATCCATATGAAATGAATAAATATCTCTTTGGAAAGATAATATTAAAAGTAGTGTGTATGTGTGTACATTTGACCCGAGGGAGTACAGTTATAAACATATGCTCTATTTTACCATTTTATACAATTGTTTGTGGTTTTACAAGACCTACATGGTTACCATAGCAACAACTTAGAACAGGTATGGTCTAAAACTTATTCTATACCAGGGACCAAAGATACTTTAGCAAAATGTGTGGCAAGCAGTGTAGTTGAAAGCCGAATTTTAAAAAATTCTCTTTCTTAATTCACCATTCTAATGTTAAAGTGTATGATCTTGAAAGGAAAATACAATCCTATGACCAAGTAATCCCACCAGAAAGACTGTCCCCATAGCATTCTAGACAAGGTGCTTTTCAGATTGCTCTATCCTATGCATATGTTTTATCACACAAGCTTTCTTTCATCCCTGCCCTGCACCTGGTTGTCTGAGTCTCTGTCTTTCTCTCTCTCTCTATGCATGTGTTTGTCTGTATTGGATGTTTGTTATGTTTTGAGCCAAAGTCTCATTCTGCTGGACTTGATTTCGCAATAGTTTTCCTTCCTTAGCCTCTCAAGTACTGGGATTTCAAGAACATGTCACCAAACCCTGATCAGGTTCCCTATTGTCACAGCAGAAAATCCAATGGACTTCTATTTTATATCTGTTTTTGTATATTTTAAATATGTTTATTTTTCTAGGAGACATAATGTCTATTTTAACCCAATATATGTTGAAGCTGATGAACTACAATAAGAAACAGACAATGCACATGCCCTTAAGATGCATATGCAGTTTCCCTTTTATTTTGATTCTTTTTTTTTGTATAATGAAAAGATAGATTGCCTTAGAGCTGTTTCTTTTTTTCTCTATTAAACTTATTTTCATTTGATTGTTAAGCCTAATTTCATGTTTACATTCACATATCTTAAAGCACTCTGGCATGATTTTGAATATACACTTTTTTTAATTAACTAATTGTATGGAGTCACTTTTGGAGATTTAGGATAAGTGTATTTATTTTATGGGTCAGAGATATTTGGTTGTAAATAGAGTACTAGTTAATACATACTAGCATAACAAAAGTTTACTTAATGACTAGAGTATACAAAGTACTGTGACAACTAAACATGTACAAATCACAACTTCTGACTACAAGAGTTTAGCAAGAAAGTCAGAAAAATAGGACAATACAATTCTCTTAAAATGTTAAGGACTAAGCCGGGCAGTGGAGGCGCACACCTTTAATCCCAACACTCGGGAGGCAGAGCCGGGTGGATCTCTGTGAGTTAGAGGCCAGCCTAAAATTGCATGTAAAAAAGTATAGCACCACATAGAAAATTAATCGTCCCAAGGGAAAGGAAAGATTTTTCTGTAAAGGAATGCTGATGGAGAGTAGCTAAGAAGAGATGAGTGATGCTTTTCCAGAATATTAAGAATATGTAGGTGTGTTTCACAGTGTTTGCTAACTCTGAACGGACACTAGAACAATTGAGTACCAAAGGGAATCCATCCAGGTTAAGATGCATATGATGTAGTCCAAACTCCTTAAGAGGCTAAATTGACAGAATCACTAAAGTCTAGAAGTTTTAAAGCAATCAACATCACCCAATTAGAGCTCATTTTAAAGAGACAAACCAAGCAGCCAAAGAAACAGCAAATTCACAAAGAAGATTCATTTGTGAGCAATGAAAAGACCAAGAAGATCTTTGGACTGCAAGAAGGTATGTTTAAAGGTCTTTTGATAAATACCCTCAGATTGTAGCTTACACTTTTGTCACTGAGATCTTCACAGAAAGCAAGTGTATTTTAGAAGGAAATTTGCAAGCAAAGAAGGGAGATAAACGTACCCACTGCACTGTAGCAGAAAAGATGTAAAGAAATACTAACATTCTAGAGAAAGACAGATGGATTGATTTCCATGTTCACAACAAAAATCTGAAGAATGTTCCAAAGACAGTGATTTTATGTGAAGCTGGCTGATAGAAGAGAAAGAAGTAGAAGGAAAAAGTAAATACTGGCCCTATTTCATATACTACCTTTTTTAATTAAAAAAAAAAAAAGACACTATGTTTGACTGACTGGTTTGCAAGACATTCTAATAATATGGAATGAGTAGTCTTAAAGAAAAAGAATCCTCTCACTTGAGTTCTTTACAAGTGTCTTAATTGGATTTTGGAGGCTTAGTTTGATACTTCAATGTACAGGACAACAGTCCAGGACATTTATTATATTATTATTGGTGTTTGTTATTGAGAGTGCTCTATTACTCAACAACTCCCGATAGATGTGTATCAGACATTTTGTGGAGAGAGATTAAGATGATTCAAGATCAAGAGCCCATTCAAGAGCCTCTCAGAGATGCTCTATTCTGACAAAGAGTCAAAAATTAGTCCTCATACCAATTATATCCGGGTGGTGTGTTTTGTAATTTCTTGTGAGAGTAAAACATTTACTATAGTGCATATGGTCTGGTTCTGATCATAAAGAAGACATAAACATAAATATGCACATCATCAAAGTGGATTCTAGCCAGGTGGTGGTGGCACATGCCTTTAATCCCAGCACTTGGTAGGCAGAGCCAGGTGGATCTCTGTGAGTTCGAGGCCAGCCTGGTCTACAGAGCAAGATCCAGGAAAGGCACAAAGCTACACAGAGAAACCCTGTGTCGAAAAACTAAATAAACAAAAATAACAACAAAACAAAACAAAATAAAGTGGATTCTAATAAACTGTCATGAAATTAACATAATTTTAAGAATCACAAACATTTTTGATTGAATCAACCCATTTTCTATAGAATTTTGAATTGTTTGTATGTGATAGGCACAAATGCTTTGTTTTCTATTTGTAGAAAGAATTCCTTGGCCACTATTTTAGCTGCTTTTTAGGAAAGCTGATTTAGGTTGGCATAACCTTATCAAAATCATAAAATACAAAAAAAAGCTACAGAGTGATATTATATTCAAAATAATATTTGAGTTCTATATTTATTAAGATTATTATTCCTTGATTTGGTTGATAACTGGTATTAATATTATATATGGAAACATAGTTCTCTCTATAAGGTACAAAATTATGAGCTGTACCAATTAATTTTGAAATAAAGAACGTACATGTTTGAATACATCTTTGCAATTTTTCAGTTATCCTGCTAGGCTTATGTAAGACTGTCCTTAATTTTAACGTTAAAAACCACAGAAGAAATTGAATTTATACCATAGTTAATTGCAGAGGACAGGACACTTTGATTAAGATAGTCAAAGTTCACACTCTTAGATACATGAACACTTAAATTGAATAAATAAGTCTTTGCTTTATTCTCTGGGAGTTTTAGGTAATTATTAGTATGAAACACTCAAAACAGTTATGCAATTTGATCAGTTAATTGAATTTTAGGATCTTTACATTCATCTTTATCCTTATACTTTCAAAGATTACCTTCACATTGTATAAATTTCAACAGCACATAAAAAGACAATATGTTGCTTATTTTAAAGACAATTTTTTTCTTCTTTTTAGCATAGCAGTGTTAGAGCTTTGTTGATCCGGAATCCAACCCACCTGGTATCACTTTGAATCCAATTTAGAGAAGTTTGACTAATCTCACCCTGCCTCAAAAAACTATAAATATTAAGCTGTGACTAAAAGCTCTTTGTGATATTTCTGTCTCCTCTTCAATTCCTGGCTCCCTTCAGTTAATTCACACCAGCTTCGCCATCTGCCTGGTGACTTGCTGTATGATCCACCAAATGACTCCAAGACATCCAACTACATGTAGTACTATTGACACTAACAATCATAATGTTTCTGCATATGATAAAGAATAATGCAAATGTTCGCAAGGCCCTTACTATACTTTTATTATACAGACTTAATACTCCCTTCACAGATCGGAAAGCCTGGAGAGTTGGATGTCAGTGGCGGTGATCACAAGAACAAAACCAGAGGATGACCTTTGCACCCCAGGTAGAATGTGAGGTAACTTTATCTTAGTTGTACATATGGAAAGAAGAATAACTGGATACCAGAGAAAGTGAGAATGACCTACAAAAATCCAAAAGCCATTTAGCTCAGTGTTTCTGATACAATAATACTTTTACAATTTAAACTTTTGGTAAGTATATTTTGTTAGTATTATGTTATTACATCTCAACCTCTCTTCTTGCTTTTTTTTTAAAGATATCACTAATAGAAGCTGCTGGTACAGTGAGGGGATGACTTCATATTTTACTGGCACCATCCCTAACAAAGTAAGTAAAGGAAAGCTTTGTATTTGTGCTGTGGAGCTTCATGTTATTACCTTTATTAGAGTGTTTTCTATACATCTTGAAATACATAGGTTTCAGAACTGATACATAGTAAAATTACAGCATTGACCACTAAAATTTATATTTTCATAGTTTTATGTGTGGAGCCATAATCCATACAGACTTGGCTTTTTACCTTTTCCTAAAATCCTAAAATAATATCATGAATTTATCAGCACCATCAAGTCATATACAGAGAGGTTAACTTGACTTATTGTTCATTCTGGTAGACACGAACATCATGTCATTCCTTGAATAAAAGTGCTCATTTATGTATTTTCCAAAGCATTGAGACACCAAATAAAGCAAACTGGTTTTGCCACTTATAGTAACTCTATGAACTTTGAAGAAGGTGCAATGCTGAGAGTTTAATTTAAATGCAAAGCTTTTCATTTTCTTGTTTTTTTTTTTTTCAACGTGATTCTAGATTGTGGGGGAAATTATCTCTTGATCTATTTTGTGCAATGAAGCAGTCTGGATCGGCAGCCATCGAAGAACACCCAAACTTCTTAGATCATCAAAAGGCAAGCATCAAGAGGGGAGCATAGAGTTTTCCTGAAGACTGAAGGTTGGGGCCACAGAGGGTATCTGATTGAGTGGGTCAGTAACATTGTATTTGATGCTGCTTGAATGAAAAAGGGAAAGGAAAGAGAAAATTTGAATAAATAGAAATACCACCACCAAACTGAAAATCACTATTGATGGATGGATGCATACACCAAATATTTGTTTTTATGTATGCAAGCAGTGTTTGACATGTACTGTAAAAAAAAAATCCAATGTTTTCTTTTAAGCTCTGTATTTTTGTATTGGCCACAAGGTTTCACTTAATGTCACACAATTTACTGAACGTTTTGAAAGAATGAAAATGCTGGTGAGCCACAGATGTTTGTAGTTTTCAATTTGCGGACTTGACTAACTGCAACTGTTTATTTAACACATATATGATTTCAGTTGATGATCATTTTTATATATGTCTCCAATCAGCATTGCCTATGATTACAAGGGGTTTGTGATTATTTTCCCTCATGGCCTGCTTTGGGTTATGGGAGATAGGTAAGCTTGGTGTTTGTGTTGCATCTCTTCATGTTAGAAAATTTTCTTCTACAATTTTCTCTACATTTTCATTCTACTATCTCATTAATCCCTTACTGTCAGCCTCAGTTAACATCATTGTTTTGGGGGAACTGACCTAATTATCTAGTACACAGAACATATTGAATAGGTTAACATTTCAGGTGCAGTTATAGTAGACATTAGTATCAATGAAGCCGCTTTGAATTTCACTCAAAAATAGTTAAAACCAATCCATATATATATTATCTATGCATAAGTATTTCAGAGGTCATTGAAAGTAAATAGTTTATTTTTTACATAGAAGCATCTTCAAAATACAAACAAACCTATTAGAAGAAATTTCTAAAACATAGAAACTAAGAGGAAAATGCCTATTACTGAATTTTTCAATGAGACTATTACAGAACTATTCAGTTTTAATTAATTTACTGAAAGGATTACTTCTTAACATAAATCAACCTGAATTCAGTCTATTAACTAATAGAAAGCAACTAAATCTTGCATATTTGGGTTGATTATTTTAGTTACTTTATTTGAATTCACTGGAAACAATTGATTTAGATGAGGCAAGCCAACAGATATTTAATGGTCTTTTGTGTAATGTGAGAATAGGATTTTCCAATGCCTAGTCAGGGATAAAATTCATTTCTTTAATATAGAGTTCTGCTGTAATGGTTTTTATTATAGAAAGCTAAATCCCACATAAAATAGGCAACCTCATATGTGTTTGCATTATTTTAATTTCAAATGTTGACCTTATGAATTACAAATAATTTTTGTACTAAAGTTTCAAAATTGTGAAATAACATGGGGGAGAAATGAAGAAGGAAATTTGAGACACTGACAATAGAAAAATACAACCAGAGATCATGTGTTTGACAAAAATCCATAAGAGCTGGAGGTTTTACATTTCACTCAATTCCATTATATTCAGTTCAACCAACCTTTGTGTAACATTATACTGTGATGAACACAAAGGTGGCTGTCACCGTCAACATATTTAAAATTTACCACTTGAGGGTGATGTGCAAAGAGGGAGGCACTGGGAAGTAACAGCTCATCACTCTCTATTCATTGTGACTAAGGATGTATAGGGACATTTATTATATCTTCTTCAGTATTAAAATGTTCAGGGATTGGTGTTGCATATTTAGAACCAGAAGCAGAATAAGATTTTGAGTGAGTGGAATAGGTGGTTGCCTCCCTGGACGTCCCATTGCAATCCATTTTTTTGCAGTAAGAACAAAAAAGTAAGTTTTCAAAAGAATCAAGTGGTGGTCACCAATGAGTTTCTAGTCTTTACTCCTGGCTTATACTATATTTCCTTCTCTACAATATTATTTAAGGTTGTAGACTTTGTTTTATTACTTACTTACTTGAAAATATAAAACATTTTTGCTGTAAAACTCTATTTGCGTTGCAAATGGGATATTTACTTTAGATCTAAATGTAAGAAAACAAAAAAACAACAAAAAAAAGAAGACCAGTAAATTCAACATGACTTTCAAGATACTATCCTATAGCTAGTTGTCATACCATATACAAAAGATTCTTGCTCACTGATTGTGTTTTGAGATGTAAACGGAGAGATATGTAGATATTTTCAGATCTGGCATTTGGTATTAACCAATTGATGTACTGTTCCCTGGGCAAGACTATTTCTCCTGCTCAAAAGTCCTTGGATGCCTATAATCCTTTGTGTAGCACTGAGGCTCATGGTCTTTCCTTGTTCACTTTGACATTGACAAAAATATTTTAATGTGAAGGTAATTTTATTATATTTTAGTGACTAAGAAATTTTATATATATATATATATATATATATATATATATAATCAAATAGACCAATTAGGAAGAGAAGTACAGGTTGTGAGTTGGGACATGTTTCTGAGGGAAGCATAAGAGTTAAATAGTGCAAATGATACTTGAGACCTCATTTTAAGTAGATTATCATGGGTTACTTCTTTAAAGCCACTGCATTTTCAGTTATACCATAGGAGGAGAGTGGGCCAGCCATCTGGAGCTTAGGAAGCATGCTATAAATCAGAGGCAGTATTTTCAAAGAATTGAGCAGAAACATAACTAAGGAATATTGTATAAGAAGAGAGGCGGGAGCTTACACAGAATAAAGAGCTCAATGCACATATGTGCAAAGAGTTTAGGATTATTTTCTCTTTTGGCACCAGAAATCCACAAAAAAATTAAACAGAGAAGCTGCATTAATATATTATATTTAAGAGGAAGATCCCCTTCTATTTATAGATTGTTAGAAAGTTATGGCATGATAATCTAAAGAACAAAAGGGTAAAATCAGCTAAGTTGCTTTTTGTTGCAAATATATTAATAGCATGGTCATAATTATGAAGAACTCTGCTTCTCAGATGTTAGATTTTACATTTAAATCAAGTTGAGCCAAGAGATATCCAGGGTCTTGTGACAAGCCAGAAGAATGTGTGAGTGTGAAAACAAGTCAAATTAGGTTTAAAATGGGGTTGGAATACTTTTTAATTTTATTTTATGATTAATATGTTTAAATCAAACTTGGGAATTTATATTTGAGGAACAAAATGAACAAATTATTTGATTACATGTATTTGTGATAATATTATTGCAGGATTAGTATACATAATCATTCAGAGAACAAACCCAAGACATGCTGATAGATATAACATGGATTTAATCATTTTAACAGAAGTCAAATACTTACATCAGGTATAGGAAATGGTGACCAGAAATGTAGTATAGATTTTCAGTACAAAAAAAAATCCCTTAAATCACCTGAAAACTTTCCCCTGTTGCAATATAGTATAATAACCTACTAGAATTCTTTAAAAGCTAGTTACAGCTCATGGCAGCTACAGAAAGCATTAAGATGAGTTCTAATGCTGTAGTTATTTCTTAGAATGAAGGCACTACCCTTAGCTGCATCCTCTCTGCTGCACAGCTATCTCTCTTGGAGGAATTTCTGTCTCTATGGAGACTGCCTCCATTTCGTTCAGTCAATTAGAGGTGAAAGGTATTCCATTTGCAGTCACCTAAGCTATGGAGTCTACCTATTTTTATCCCCATTCTTTTAGACAAATGATGTATTCTTATCAATGCAGAGGGAAACGTCTCAGTACTGTGGTCATTTAACTTGAACTTGCTCTATTTTAGGTGCTCTTTTCCCTGTTTCCAATAGAGCACTTTTTGTATATCTGATAAAGAACTGTATCATTATGCTATCATCTTTGAAAGCTCCATAACTGGAGCTTTTCTATCAAAGTCACTGAAATTAAACATCTGTTTCTATATTAAATATTAATTTAGTTCCAATGTTTTTCATTATTTACCTAGGTTCTAGTATTTTCAACATTTTCTTGAGTAATGCTAGAGCCTGAAGGGCTATTTCAAAATAACCATATTTTCACAAGACACTGAAAATTATAGATTAGAAATTATCTTTATTTACTTTTGCTTCTATATTTCTCTCCCCATGAACAAAGGATCACAGTGAATATAATAGATATAATTAGTATCCTGATTAAAGCACTTATGGTGTACATAAAAGGAGTCAATTTAATTGTATAAAAACTGACTACTAATGGCTTGTTGTAATTCTCATAGATTCATATAGCTCTCAACTCTCATGTGAGAAACATTATTTGCAGTAGATGGAAATTAACACAAAGGCCCATAACTGGCCAAGGTGTATAAAATTGGAGTTTGCAGATGCTTAGTTGTCAAGGGAGCCATCCTTCCTAAAGCTCAGGTATCATTTAAAAGAAGGGATGGAAAGGGTGGAGGATCCAAAAGCCATGAATGAAACAAGGAAACACCTACTGGGCACAGCAGGGCAGTTACACAAATGAACTCATACAAGTTGTAGCCTCATGAACAAATCCTGTGCATGATCAAGCCAGATAAAATTTCATCATGGAAAGGGGGATGGACACACAATTCCATGCCTAGCTGTGGAACAACTGGAAATTGTTAAGTTCTGGAAAATTGTGTGTCAGTTTTCTTTCCATGTGTCAATCACCCTCTAGTAAATGACCCCACAGCCATGTATTTTTGGAAGAACAATAAGACTCCTAGTTTTTTGTTAGTTTATTTTTGTTCCTTTTGTTTTGTTTATTAAAAGGATATGAAATTGGATGGTTAGAGAAAAGGTTGAGATAATTAGAAACTTTGTGACTATAAATTTAAAAAGTCAATATCAAATAGATATCAGTGAATCAAAATAGACATTATCTGGAGAGATGTGAAACTTATGATTACTTTGTCTTCCATAATATGACTCCACTTGCATGAAAATTATCTCATTAAGGTATCTTTATGCATAAGAGTGTTGCCAGTTAAGTACTTTAAATTTAGTTGACTGCAAATATTTTGTAAACATTCTACAACTGAATGGCCTCTGTCAAATACTGAACTAGTCTTTCCTATGAGGTAACAGTTTTTCTGTTGGTTAATTATCAATGTGAGCTTCATCACTATCATTGGGGTCATAGAAATGTCAACAAACTCTATATAAATCTGCTGGGTTTAAAATATGGGGCATAATTTCCCAAAAGAAAACAAATTTTATTTTGCTAAAAGAGTATAGTCAACCAAGCATTAGACAGACATAGGTCAAGGCATCGATTACTAATTATTTTCTTGTACATTTCTTTTTTAATTTTTTTATCTATTTGAAAAGACAATTTTTATTTGACATGAATTCAAGAAAGTGTTACTATTTCTCCTCCTCGTTCACTGTCCCTCAGGGCTGACTCCCACTAACATTATGTACATTCTGTGACTCCAATGTTAACTACATCAATAAAGTTTTTAGTGTATAGTTTCTTTCTGCATTCTGTTGAACAGTTTCCACCTGGCCAAAACCAAACCAAGACTGGAATAGCAGCTTCTCCATTTTCTCTTCCCGGATACTAATCACTCTTCTGTTAGATGAGGCTGTTAAATGCACCTGCATAGTTACCTGTCTGTAGCTGGAGTATTCCTGTATCCACCTGTCTCCTGCAGCCACTCAGACCCAAATAAACACACAGATGCTTATATTAATTAAACTATTTGGCCTAATGACTCAGGCTTCTTGCTATCTAGATCTTACATCTGAAATTAATCCATTTTTTTTTTATAATCTGTAAGTTGCCACATGGCTTGTGGCTTACTGGTACTTTACATCTTCTCATGGTTGCAGCAGCTGGCAGTATCACTTGACTCAGTCTTCCACTTCCCAGAATTCCCTCTCTCTCCTTATCCCAGCTAAACTATACTTCCTACCTGGCTACTGGCCAATCAGCATGTTATTTATCAATCAATCAGAGCAACACCTTCACAGCATACAGAAAGACATCCCACTGCACCTGTCAGTATATTAGCCAGCACAAATGGGTCTCTTTTCTGGTCATTTTTCTTTAAAAATAGAAAACCAAATAGCATTACCTAACCCACTAAGAAATAGTCTTCCTATGCACTCTTCTAAGTAATATTTGTATCTAAAGGTACAACTGCATGAACATCCTTGCAAACCCTATCCATTACACTCTAGTCATATAGCTATTCCAATGATAGTTCCTGTTTAACCTCATCATTTAGCATCTTCAGCACAAGGGATGTTTTTTTCTGAATTTTAATGTCTTGGAAATAGTTTTCTTTGTTGCTCACAAACTGCTATACTATCTCATACCTTTTAGAATCTATTATATCTTGTATGTTTTCCTATCTACTCTGTTATTTCTCTCTTATTTCCTATCTTTATATTATCAAAAAGTCCTTTGGTGGAAACATCTGTGGTCATCACTTCAATTTCTTATCAACTCCTTAGTAACTTATAACTATAAATTCTAACTTATACTTAGTAACAACTTAGTAACATAACTTTGGTAACATTGTTATTTTATTATTCATCAATGATGCTTAAAAACATGAGTATGGTCTTACACGTCAGTTTGAAACATCACTGATTTCCTAACATTTTCTATATAAAAAATATGTCTTCATGTGCCTGAACCATTAGAATATTTCTGTGGCACACATAGTTCTATCTCTTCTTTCCTTACGGCTAGAATTTATTTCTCAATAAAGAAGAAAAATATCAGACAAACACTTGCTCTCCTACAACCACAATTAGGCCATGGCATACAATATATTTCTAGGTAGCAAGATTTTTTTATTTACTTATTTATTATGTATATAGAAGAGGGTGCCGGATCTCATTATAGATGCTTGTGAGCCACCATGTGGGTGCTGGGAATTGAACTCAGGACATCTGGAAGAACAGTCTGTAGTGGGTAGAGAGGCTTCTCTTGGTTCCAGGACCCTGGACACTGGAGGCAAAGTATTAATAATTAACCGGCTATGATATTTTTCCTTAAGTCATGATGCATGAAACTGACACAGCCATCTTTCATCAACATATAGATAAGTATCCAAAGAGCCTTGCACCTGTTCAGAACCTGAACATGATGCTTATATAAAGAGCTTGGACTCACTGGATTCATTATTTATTTAACACCTGAAACTGTATACTTGTTGTCAGAAGAAATGACTTGTATTTCTAATTGCTTAAACTCCTTTAAATTATATATAATTTTTTGCTCCAAGACAGAATCTTCTAGCTTAAGTGTCTTCTGTTCTGTAGAAACTTAGGATTATGTAGTATAAACTGACCAAAGCAATTGATGGAAAGACTTGTTCATTCTGATATCTCCTTGGTCTCAAGTTTGAACAGTTAATTAAAGACCACTGTCATCATTCTACATCTCCCCATGGACATAATCTATATTTTGAATATAGCAGACATGTTTCATTAAAATTTTAAATCAAACATTACATGTTTCTCCATCATTAAAAATCTTTGATCAACAAGGAAACAAAATGTCAATGTTGGTAAAATACTCATTCCCATCAAGAAAATAAGAGGCAACATTTTAAAAAAAGGGGGGGGGGAGATGCTTCCTCACTTATCTGAACATTATTTTCCTTTTCTGAATATTGAAGACATAATAAGTAGGTCTACCCTTTTAATCAAATGAGTGCCTAAGAGGTATAGTACTTTGGGCCTCATTAAAAAGGGAAATACATGAGTTATATGCTAGTTCTTCTAGTTCTTTGAAAAAATATATATTTAAGTGGGAAGTTATTTGGGCTCATGATTTTAGATGTTTCTGTCCATAGTTTTTTATTTCATACCTGTGGACCTGCAGCAAGGCAGGATGTTTATGGCAGGGGGGTTCACCATATGAAGGTTCAGTAAGCAAAAGATGTCAAGGGACACAAATCTACACATTTGTGAAAGTGAGGGACACAAAAGGAACTGTGGATAAGATAGTCAGATATGTCTTTAGGGGCATTTCCCAAGTGTCCTGATCCCTTCAACTAGAACCCAAGGCAAAAGTTGTCAATACTTCCCAATAGTTCAACAAACACTCATTTAAAATTTCTTCCCAAAGTACCGCCTGGGAAGATCTCTGCATTGGGAATAAGTGTTAGCATTTGAACCTTTGGGGGACATTTCATATAGCAAAGGGTCAGCAATTGTTCAAAATCATGAACTGCACTCTAGGTACTATTAATACAAAAATAAGCAAGGCATAAAAATGACATATGTTGCCATCTTAGAACTCTCATTTTAATATATTTTCATTGTGAATACAGAGTAACCAGTGTGCAAGGACTATGTAAAATTTGTAATTCAATAGTTGATAATTATAAAACATCCAAGATGTTGTGAAGAATGGAGAAAGTTGGACTATGGTTAATTCATGTGTATGGTTGAGGAACACCTCTATAAGGATGTGACATTTAAGACCTTGAAGAAACAAATCATAAAAACACCTGGGGAAAAGTGATTCCAGACAAGGAAGGAATTGCATGCTCAGAATTTGTGGCAAGGTTTACCACATTAAAAATACCGAAAGAAAGTCAGATGGTCAGAACACAGTGACTAAACAGGAAAGTGTTCAATGTGACATCAAAAAAGAGGCAAAACGTATTCTTTAGAGTCTCATAATATTAAGCCACAGCCATGCTAGCGTGCACCTGTATTCTCAGCTGCTTGAGAAAGTGAGACAGACTGATCACACCTCAGAGGCAATGCGAGTAAACCTAGTGAGACTTTGTTCCTTAATCCTCTTTATTTATAGGAAGAAGATGTTGATCAGTGATAGAGAATTTATACATGCATGGGTTCTTAGGAACAATTATAACTACAACAAGTAAGAAAATACATAAATAAAAGAATTGCATAGCCATACAGATAGTTCAAAGCATAAAGGACTTAGTATATAAGATTCTAAATTGATTTCTTTGAACATGCATACACACACACACATACACACACACACACACACACACACACACACACACACACACACACACATGAACACGCACACAGAGACTCAGAGAAAGAGACACAGACATGCAAAATTATGAGCAAGTAGTAAAAGAGATATGTCTAAATGCCTACTGAACATATAAAGTAAGGCAGTTGCCAGTTACATGTTAAAATTGATTTCCAGGTGAGACACTTGGATGGCTGTAGGATTATCAGAGCAAGTTTGGGAGATGCAGATTGAAATGAATTTGTTTTCTTAGAAATGCATTAGAAATAATTATGACTTTGACAGTGGACGTGTAACATAACAATAAATTGCTTGCCTAATATGTGCAAGGCCATGAGTCTGAGTCTCAGCACTGACAAAAACAGGGGAGTAAGAATGATTGATAACTTTCACACTATTTTTGAAAGCTTATGTCTACTCTGGAGTATGGAGTATCTGCAAGAGTGATGATTTATGCAACTCCTGCTTAAACTTTTATTTTCAAATAATTATTATTTACTGAAACACTTTTTTTCTAAAATACTAGGGTTCTATATATGATGATCACTACAAATATTCTATACACTTCATTCATAGATATAGGAATGTAAAAATAACATAAAGGCAGATTACTTAATGTAAAAAGGTTTTGTTCTGTAACAGTGAGACTATATTACTTTTTTATTTTTTGGTTTTTGGTTTTTGGTTTTTGTTTTGTATTGTTTGATGGCATGAATTTCTTTGGGCTACAAATGTAAGTAATGTAGTATTTCCCATGTAACTAATGGAGTTTGAGATGAGCATGATCGATTATATATGGCAGGATGATGATTCAGCAGTCCGCAGGAGAAGGATAACACACCCAATATAACTTTGACATCAACAGAAATATGCCTTTCCAGATTCAAATGTAGCTGGATACAATAATGAATGAAAGAATATTCATTATTAGTTTTTGTTTTGTTTCATATTTTAAAACTAATAACAACCAATTATTGGTGCCTTTTTCAAATAGAGTCATTTAGTAAAGCTGAATTTAAAACTTATAAAACTCAATTAAGTATTGGTTCCCCTATATCTCCAGCCAAACAAATGTTTATATTTGTAATGACCAATTTTTAACTTATCTAAATATGTTTAAACTAAAAATATTTGTGTTGTATATGAATTGAGCATAAAACTTTACACTTATTTTATGACTAAATTAACATTTACTTTGGTGAAGTTTCTATTCATCTGAAATAAAAAGCAACTCAAATTTATTAAAAGATGCAGCCTGTCTTGGCAGATGGTCCTCACACTGCAGCACGTTTGAAATATGATGATGGTATGAATAGAGAATTTATTGTCTTTACTGAAAATGAGGTACTCAGCCCCTTATGACAAGATCAAGTCCAAGTCCTTCCGTGTATGAATTTTGGAACAGAAATCCTGTGTAGTTTAAGGAATAACTAGAAATAGTAGCATGTATTTATCAGTTGAATGTGGCTTTAAAGTGTTTTCATTGATTGATTGATTTACTTATTTACTTATTTTACATCCTGGCTGCAGTTTCTCCTCCCTCCACTGATTCTATTCCCCCCCCACACCCCTACTCCTACCCCAACCAAAGGATTGTGACTAGGGATTATGACTACAAAGCACCTCATTTCCAGTTCCCAAGTATGACTTTTGGGAATGGCAATTGCATTTGAGCTTTGAAGATAACATTTTAACCTAGTACCTTGTATGGTTATGTGTAATTCCTTTATGTAATTTTGATAACTCTGTATACAATTTAAAAAGTTATTCAGAACATAATAATTATATAAATGTCCAGATACAATGTATTTCAACATGTGTGTGTTTATAAATGTATGTTAAATGACCAAACTCCCCCAACCTCAGCCTCAGACTCTTGTGAACAGTTTTGTTATTATCTGCCTCTATGAGGTTGACTTTGCTGATGTGGATAAAATTGTAATGCCTCTGATTTCCCTTTGGCTTGCTTCAAACTAACAGTGCTATAGTGAGAAGTTCTAGAGAGAAAATAGAATTTTATAATGATATTTATCACCATCATGTTTGCACACAAAATTATACGGAAAGATGTCCCAGCCTTTCACCTAAGGGTACCATCATGTGTGCCTGAGAGGACAATTCCTCCATGGCTGAATACTCTCTCTTCAGGAGTACCTTCCTCTCCATCATGTATGTGCTTGGTGAAGGTTGTCTCCCCCGAGTCACCTGCTGTGGTCGTTCTTTTCCTCTTTTACAGCTTCTATATCCTTGCTGGGAGAAAACAGCTCATTTTTCTTTATGTTTTAATTTTTTTTTCTTTTTTGTCCTATTTAGCAGGTGTTTAATAAATTCTTTTGACTTGGAGCTGAATTAGTCCCACATGAAAGTGTCAGAAGCAACGCATATGTTACAAAGCAGAGCTAGCATGAACAATTCTTAATGATCATTCCACCCTGCTCTCCAGATGTAGGCTGTCCAAAATGATTGCTCACCAATCCAGGTGGAGTGGTATTTTGGCTCAGGATAGCTTAAAATGATAGTCTATAATATAATTATGTCATGTTATGAAAACATGTCTAAGGCTTTATGAGCTTCTTTGTCTTTATTGAGTTCATTCTTGTTTTGATTTGCCCAACACACCATTTTAATACAATTGCAGCAAATTACCTATAACAAAATTTGTTTATGAATGTGTTGGTGTTTCATTTCTCAAAAGACCACTTTTCTATGTTGTTAGTGTACATCCTTTTTAATATTATTGCTACTAAAACATTTTGTGTCTTTGTTTTTATATGTGTTTTGGTGGAAGAAGAAAGCTCAATCATTGTCATTCCCTACGTTTCAACAGCCTGCACTTTCATATAGATAATGCGATTTTAGTTCTATAAATGTTCAAATGACATTAAATTATATATTTTTAAAAATAATTCTTATACATGGTATTGAGTCTACCTCTATCACTCATATTCATCTTTGTTCTCTGTGTAAGCGTGATGTAATTATAGCACATTTGAGTCTTCCTTTAAATAATCTTTGCTCGCATTTATCTGTCTTATATTTGTTTTTCTGTTCATCTCTCAACTTGTAATTTTACTGACATTTTGTATCGCTGCTTTATTTTATCCAGTTGAAGTTTTCTATGTCTATTTTTCTACAAAAATTACCTGGAATCATTCCAAATATTTACTGAAAAGTAACTTTGCCAGCCTCTCTGACCACAGCCTCTTAAAATGTGTAATCTTGAATGTAGTGTGGGATACAGGGTACAAAATCCCCTGATTGTTCAGAATCTGTCATGGTCTTCAGAGTTCACACACTGCAAAGCCTTGCACAGATGGACTATCTTAAATTGTTGGAGGTATATTTCTCTCAGAGAGTTTAGCACTATAGACTATTACAAAGACTTAAAAAAGTAGAGTAAGCATATTGTAGAGAAAACAGACATACTTAACTGAATTTGAATTATCTATTGGCCTATGCTCACATAAGTGCCCTATTAGCTAATAATGAATCTTGATATACCATTTGGAGCAACTCCCATCATTCAAGAGCAGTGGATTTATCAGGCAGTGGAATAGATGGAGACTACCTCAATTTTGTTCAGGCATTTTGTTATTCAGAATTTTGTAAAGGGGCTTTTTATGAGTATCCATCATACTCAAGGTAATTAATGATTAACAGTATATAAGAAGAAGAATTTGAAACTCCTAAAATCTGCCAACTCACATGCATATTTAAGAACATTGAATAACAATTTTCTTCCTGCATCCACTTTCTGCACACTTTTTAGCTTCTATTATTTGAGAACATTAGAAACATGATACTTTTATTTTGCTGCAATGATCTCTATGAAAATGTAGTCCTTCTTCCCATGTAAAAAAGTACCCTCTCACTTCCATAGGCACTACCTGCATGTCACAAACAATACTGTCCTTAAGAAAGCTATTTGTTTTTGAGGGTAGGTGTCATGAATTATTTTTGATATGCATTATGTTTCCTTTTGCAAAAAATATGCATGAACACAGCACATATCAGACATTAATTCCACTTATAATTCTAAGAAAAGAAAGGCTGGAGTCGATGGCATCATTACAAAATTGTAGGAAACTATATCTTGTCATCACTGGACAGACAGGAATTGAGCATTAACCTGTAAAAGTTGATAGATAAAGATCATGAAAAGGACAACTAGGTTAGAGAAGGGCCACCTTCTTTAATTGAAGCTAACAACTCATTACTGATATGATTAAGGTACCTCCCTGAAGTCATTAATAAATGTAAATGAAGATGGAAAATTTAAAATTGTAATATGAAAAGGGAGCATGTGAAAATGAGAAAGAATGATATAATAACAGGTGTGAACCCAACGATGGTGATGACTACAGAGCCAAGGGAAGGGGACATGGAGGAGCATAGTAGTATCTCACTCGCACAGTCCTAAGATTGGCTGTATTTTAATTCTTTATAAGCAGATATATTTCCAAAATGTATAGCAGATAGTTCAGTGGGTTGGCATGATTGATAGACCTAGTAAAATCCATTGTTTCTCATAAAATGATTGTATTCTTCCTGAATAATACTGCTTTTAGTGGACGGCTTGGCATGGGTCTCATAATATTCTCTCTAAAAAATGATTACACATGAGCAATTTGGTATTTCCTTTTAGTCTTATTTAGTATGCCACATTAAGAATTGATTTCAAGACTTATAAATATGCTTCCTGAATAAATTAAGACATACTTGCTTAGAGTGGACATGTTTGTCAGGATCAAACCAAAATGTAAGTGGTAAGTACAGAGTGAAGGTAAAAATCCTTGTTACTCCCTTTTTCTTCTCTTTTAACATCAACCAATGAGTGGCAACATCAGTCTTTCTAGTGCCTTGTGATGGTTAGTCAGTATTTATTTTAGCTTGATAAGAACTGTAAACACCCAGGAGACAAAGCTTCTAGGCACCTCTGCGAGGGGTTCTTTAAATCAGGCTTACCTCTGGCCATTTTTGTGTGGGATATTCTTGATAACATTGACTGGAGTGGTAATACCTACCCTGAATATATATAGTGCCCAATACTATGGCCCAAACATAAGGTGGTTCAAGGGAAAAGCTTTTGCTTTCCTTCCTTCCTTCCTACCTACCTTCCTTCCTTCTTTCCTTCTTTCTATTTTCTTTTCTTCTCTTCTCCTTCTCCTTCTCCTCCTCCTCCCCCTCCCCCTCCTCCTTCTTGTTCTTCTTGTTTTTGTTCTTCTTGTTCTTTTGTTCTTGTTTTTGTTCTTGTTCTTCTTGTTCTTGTTCTTCTTGTTCTTTTGTTCTTGTTTTTGTTCTTGTTCTTCTTGTTCTTGTTCTTCTTCTTCTTCTTCTTCTTCTTCTTCTTCTTCTTCTTCTTTTCTCTCTCTCTCTCTCTCTCTCTCTCTCTCTCTCTCTCTCTCTCTCTGTCTCCCTGCTTCAATGTGATTCATATGGGCAAGTACATCTACTTTTGTTGCTGCTTCTATTTTTCTGAAAACTTCTGGAGCAATGGAATCTTGATATTCAGGCTTTCAACTTGGGCTGAAGGACTCTGCTAGCCCTTTAGGGAAAGAATGGGACTCCTGAGGAATCCAGTCATATGGACTGAACAGTGACAGTTCTTAAAAGCACCAGTCTGAATATAGCATTGCTGAACGCTTCATTTCCTAGAGTGTAAGCCATTCTAATATTCTCTTCTTTTTTTCTTTCTTTCTTTCTTTCTTTCTTTCTTTCTCTCTCTCTCTCTCTCTCTCTCTCTCTCTCTCTCTCTCTTTCTTTTTGTTTTGTTTTTCGAGACAGGGTTTCTCTGTGTAGCTTTGTGCCTTTTCTGGAGCTCACTTGGTAGCCCAGGTTGGCCTCAAACTCACAGAGATACGCCTGGCTCTGCCTCCCGAGTTCTGGGATTAAAGGCATGCACCACTCCCACCCGGACTGTTTCTTTATTTTTGAGGTTATAACTACATCATGTTTCCCTTCCCTTTCTTTCCTCCTAATTCTCCAATATACCACTCCTTGTTCTGTTTCAAACTCACAACCTCTTTTTCAATTGACTGATGTTATATGCATATTTGTATATGTATATACAAGAGATAATTGTTGAAACTGAGAAGCTTTTGTAGAGGAAAGGACATGGCCAACAAGATAAAGTGACAGCCTACAGAATGGGAAAAGGTCTTCACCAACCCCACATCTGACAGAGGGCTGATATCCGGAATATATAAAGAACTCAAGAAATGAGACATCAAAATGCCCAACAGTCCAATTAAGAAATGGGCTATAGAACTAAACATAATTCTCAACAGAGGAAGTTCAAATGGCTCAAAGACATTTAAGGAATTGCTCAACATCCCTAATTATCTGGTAAATGCAAATCAAAATGACTCTGAGATACCACCTTACACCTGTCAGAATGGCTAAGATCAAAAGCACAGAAACAGCTTATTCTGGAGAGGATGTGGAGCAAGGGGAACTCTCCTCCACTGCTGGAGGGAATGGAAGCTTGTATAGCCACTTTGGAAATCAATATGGTGCTTCCTTAGAAAATTGGGAATCCATCTCCCCCAAGACCCAGCTGTAGCATTCTTGGGCATATACCCAAGAAATGCTCAATCATACCACAAGGGCATTTGCTCAGCTATGTTCATATCAGCATTGTTTGTAATAGCCAGAACCTGGAAAAAACATAAATGCCCTTCAACTGAAGAATGGATAAAGAAAATGTGGTGCATATACACAATGGAGTACTACTCAGCAGAGAAAAACAATGACATCATGAGGTTTGCAGGCAAATGTATGGATCTAGAAAAAAATCATTCTGAGTGAGGTAACCTAGACTCAGAAAGACAAACATGGTATGTACTGACTCATAGTAGGATACTAGATGCAAAACAAAGATGACTAGACTGCTACACAACTCCAGGGAGGCTACCTAGAAAATGGGACCCTAGGAAAGACACAGGGATCACCCAGTGACAGAGAAATGGATGAGTTCTACATGAACAACCTGGATGACAGTGGGAGTAATGAAGGGCAAGTTTCGAGGGAAAGAGAGCTTAGGGGAGCAGGAGATCCCAGCTGGATCAAGAACAGAAAGGGAGAACAAGGAATAACAGACCATGATAAATGAAGACCACATGAGAACAGGAAGAAGCAAAGTTCTAGAGAGGTCCCCAGAAATCCACAATGATACCTCCACTGTAGACTAGTGGCAATAGTCAAGAGAAAGCCTGATCTGACCTAGCCTGGTGATCAGATGGCCAAATACCCTAACTGTCATGCTAGAACTCTCATCCAATAAGTGATGGAAGTGGATGCAGAGATCTTCGGCCAGGCCCCAGGTAGAGCTCCAGGAGTCCAATTGTCGAGAAAGAGGAGGGACTGTAAGAGTATGAATTGTTGAGAGCAAGACTGGAAAAGCACAGGGACAAATAGCCAAACTAATGGAAACACATGAATTATGAGCCAAAAGCTGTGGAACCCCCAACTGGATCAGGCTCTCTGGATAAGTGAGACAACTGAATAGCTTGAACTTGTGCAGTGGGACCTGGAGCTGTCCTTAGTGCATGAGCTGGCTGTTTGGAACCTTGGGCTTACACAGGGAAACCTTGCTCAGCCTGGAACGAGGGGACTGGAGCTGCCTGTACAGAATCCACCAGGTTGAATTGATACCCTAGGGGAGTCTTGGCCCTGGAGGAAATGGGAATTGGGGGGGGTATTGAGGAAAGTGGGGCTGGGGGCGGGAGGGGGAGGACAGGAGAACCCATGGCTGATGTGTAAAATTAAAACACAAATATAATAAATAAAAAAGGAGATAAAAATAATAAAAAGCCAGCTGTTTTCCATGGCAGCTGCAGTGTTTTACATGGTCATAGCATTCTACATACGTTTATTTTCTTCAGTTTTGCTTATACAGGTATTTCTGATATCTCATAATTTGTAAAATTTGCTAAGAATATTGAATATTGTCCCATGGGTTTATTTACTATCTGTATAGTCTTCTTTTAAAAATGTCTTATCATTTCTTTTGCAAAAAAAGAGAGAGAGAGAGAGAGATAATTTTAAATATAAGCTGTTCAGTTTGCTACTGCTCAGTGCTACTCCTACGCATGTTTTCAGGGTTAACAATTTGGTTTTGGGTAACAGTTGGGTATACTTGTCCCTGGAGAAAATGATTTCTTCCACTCTCAGAATTCCTTAGTTGCCTGTGGTGTTTAGGCCTCCTGGGCTTTCCTATGTCCATTGCTGAATATCCACTGGTATTATCCTTTTTCAGGTCATGTTTAGGTAGTCATTTTGTTGATACTTTATATGTGTATCTTCTGACATTATTTGGAGACACAATCTCACAGTAAACTCACTGACTCTTTGGCTTTCCAAATATTTCTAGAACTCTGCTTTTGATAAATATCCATTATGTTGGTTCAGTTCCTCAAGAGAACCCTGACTAACACACACCCACATACCTTTACATTTTTTCTTCTGTCATTTTGTTGCCATAAAATATAATATGGAGGAACAGTGTGAAACAAAGTGTGCTTCAATATGTAAAAAGCAAGGGATTATGTTTAAACAACAACAACAACAAAAATCTAGGAATAAATAACATTTCACTTCTTACTCTTCATAAGGGTACACCTATGAAAATATAGCTTTGTGTATGATTAAAATCTATGTAAGAAGAGAAAGTGAAACTTAGTGAGACTTTATGAAAAGAACATTTGTTGAATACTTAGAAAATCTTCTGTGGTAAGATGGTCTTTCTACATGCTATGAATATATGTTGCTACTATTGCTTAATAAAGAAGCTGTTTTGTCCCATGGTAAGGCAGGATAAGAGCCAGAAATGAAATCCAGGAGAGATGCAGGGAGGAGATGGTGGAGTCAGGCCAGACACTATCCAGCCATCCAAGGAGCAACATGTCAGCAGACTGGTATCGCCATGGCCACATGGCAAAATATAGATTAATAGAAATGGATTAGTTTAAGAGGTAATAACTAGCTAATAAGAAGCCTGAGCCATAGACCAAAGAGTTTGTAATTAATATAAAGTACCTGAGTGATTATTTTATAAGCTGCTGAAGGCCAGACAGGACACAGGGAAACTTCCACTTACAATCTTCTGACATGAATGAAAATATAGCTGGGTGGTGGTGGCACACGCCTTTAATCCCAGCACTTGGGTGGCAGAGCCAGGTGGATCTCTGTGAGTTCGAGGCCAGCCTGGGCTACCAAGTGAGTTCCAGGAAAGGTGAAAAGCTACACAGAGAAACCCTGACTCAAAAAAAACAAAAATAAAATAAGAAAAGAAAAGAAAAGAATGAAAATATAGGGAGGCAGACAGGAGGGAGGAACAGGAAGAAGATGAAAGAAGGAACCAAAGCAATAAAGGTGGGGAGCCAAAGGCAGGAGGGCAGCAGGAAGGAATGGTAGAAATGAAGGAAGATAAAGGAAGGAAATGAAGTTCCTCTATCATGTTTTCCTCATTTTCTCATTTCAAGGAGTTAAAATAACAGTAAGGCTGTCGGAAAAAGATCATGAGGAATCATACTACTGTCTCCCTAGGAAAGCATGTAGTATCTGTAATTCTGTATATACATGTATAATTTAAAAGGAATTTTCATTTTGGGACCGGCTCTTCCCAAGCGCCATAAGTAATCTAACAAAAACTTCGTCACCATGCATGAAAAACTCCTTTGTTAGTTGTTGGTCACGGTTTCCCAAGAGAGCCCCCAGATGTTATAGACTATTGCTACTCTCCTGAATTGAACCTCAAAAGTAGAAAGACAGGTCCTATTGCTAAAGATATTATGTACAATGAATACAGGGACCAGAGGACTTGAGGTGGATCTGATGAGAAAGTCTTATTCCTGAAGACTAGCTAACATGGCACCAGAAATTGCCATGCAAACTTCCAAAGTGGGAAGAAGGGAAGCAACCAATACTCCTCCCCAGGTATGCAACTTATGAACCACAACAACAGTGGGCATCATGATAAATCTAGGGTAAAATTGTGGCAGACATACTTGGGTGATAATCACAGTTCTGTAATTGGTCCTCAGATTCACTCTACAAGAGGAAAACCACATCTAGAACTGAACCCTGTCTATCTTAATGAACTAGTGAAGTCATGGATCTTGGAGGATATCTATACAATCATTTCTGATCCATCAGAATCTTTCCTATACTGTTAATTATAGTTGGTACAAACAAGATAAAATAAACTAATTTTTGATACTACTTATGTATATCCACCTGTTATATCTGTAGTAAAGTATGGGAGTACAAATTAAATAACATATGATAGCACTTTCTTTTAAAGAATGAATAAAGCCACATTATTAAGGATAGATCTCTGTAGAGTCCTATTACCATCCCAGCCATTTCACATTGGGCATGCTATTAGTTACTGTACTATACTGATTTAATCACCTATAAAATAATTCCTTTAATGTTATTTGTTTCCCATGTTGTTAAGTATATGAAGAGAGATGAACTCAAAGAAAGCACATAAACCACATTTTGCAAGGGATGTCAATGAATATGAATTTAGTGGTACCATTGTAAGGATAATTATTGATATTTATTGTATGGAATAATATCAGGTGCATGATGGAACTCTGAGTTTCATCATACATTTCTAAAAACTATTCTGTATTGATTAAATTTATTATGCAAACATCAGAATACAGTCAGAAGTAAGTCAATTTTAATTTTGAGAAAAATGATTGCATTTTAAACTGATTTTGAATATTAAATATAATTAATCTATTCCTAACTCTTCTAATATGTACTTGTTCTTGAGTCATGGAAACTATCCCATGCATTTAGCTTATCTTCTGTACAATTTCTTCATCTTTGACTCTTTTTGTTTCATGAATGTGAAATTTCTTTCTAAAGTATCAATATCTTCCATTTCTTCTGAACATGTTGGTCTACAAGTAAACAAATGCTCAAAAACCATTTTATTCTCTGTTTTTTTTTTATTTCTGAACACATTTATGAAATTTAAAACCAATCAAGAAGTGCTCATTGATAGGATCATGAAATGTTCAGGAATAGATGGACCTAATTACAAAGTTATTTCAAATTCCTGAAGTTTCATAGTGAGAATGATTGTAGGCCTTTTGGGGGCCAGGACTCTACATTATTCATCTTTTTTATTCCCAGCCTCTAGCATTGTGAATGATAAATTAAGTATTTAAATAGAATTAGCAAAGAAATTCTCATTTCTGTGGTTCCTTACAGCAAAATAAATTTGATAATTCAAAGAAAAACATGTCAAAAATGAAGTGATTCATTCACCTCTGGAATATTTTGAAACATCTTCATTGTGTCAAAAGCTAATAGTGGAAAATAAGTTTAAATTTCAAATGAAAGTTTATATGGCTCAGTTTCATTTCTAGGACTGAAAGGTCTATGGTGGAAACTAATTAGCATAATATCCCTACCAAAATGTTGCAAGTTTCTCCAATCCTTCATTTCATTCTGAAGGAGTAGGTATGGGGGGTGGGGCGGCGTGTAGGGAGGAGAGAAGTTAAGTCCCTTGTAGGTAAAAGCAGAAATTGGTAGAATAACAGAATGATTTAAACAAAACTAATTTTCTTTTGTGCATCTATCAGGACAGGATTAATGTGTTATTAAGAATTCTTCATATTGTTTTATGGTTTATACATATGGGGAACATATAGCAGGAAGAAAGAACCTTGGCTTCTAGCATAGGCATTTGTGTTATACCTATAACTGCAAACAAGAAGTCACTTACCATTTCATAAATGCTGCAAGGCTCCTCCCCACCAGGGCTGTTTCTTTGTAAGGCATTCACTCCATCTTTCCTCCATGGGCTTGGAAGCATTACCAAACTCAAAAAGAACATGGGTGGAAGGATCACTCCTGAGAGCTTTCACCTATTTCCTGTTGCTAGGGAAACCACTTCCTTTGTACATGTTGAGAATAGCCCATTCCTTTGAATACTGCCTTTCAAGCTCAAGGTCTTTCAAACAAACGTATAGATGCACCCCATATTTTGCAATGTATGTAGTTATGTTATTTCCTTCTAGTATTGAGTGAGGAAAGTTTTCTTACTTTTAAGTAAAGCATACTTTCAGATAAAAACATTGCAGATATAAAATTTATTTTTTATTGTTTTGTATTTTTCTAAAAATCTAAAATGTTTTCTAACTCACAATAGTCAAAGTATCTCAGTTACCCCTACGGCTGTGAAAATATAAATACACACACACACACACACACATACACACACACAAATGCACAACACACACACACACACACACACACACAACACACACACACACACACACACACACACACACACACACACACTGACTGAATTAATTTACAGCATATGGTGTTTGATAGAGTTGGGAACAGTAACACATTGTCACTCTGAAGTGAGAGTAGTCACATGTCATCTTAATTATTTAGAATGTCTGTGTTTATCCTGTGTGGGAAAATAAGCAGCACTGGCCCTTCAAGCAAGATAGGTCATTATTTGGAAAACTCTACTTTAATGCATAAACAAACAAACAAACAAGCAAATAAATAAATAACTGAAAAGAACACAGACATAAGTCCCTTAACATTAACATTCTACATGTACATGGATATACCCAAGGAATCAGCAGTTTCAGAGCAATGACTTTCAAACCAAGGACCAGCATGTTCAATAAAGAACAATAAATTCTTGGAGAAAGAAAACAAAAGGACTTCATGTCTCTGGGGTACTGTAACTTATGGGGAGTCAAATAAATGACAGGCAAAGGCTAGTTGATAGAGCTTGCAAATTAAGATTCTTCTTTATTCGACTATGCCAGTGAGGGTTCAATATTTACTTTGATGGTTAACCCTTGCTCTTCCTGAGATAATGAGGGATGGGTGCTTGATCATTTTTATCTTTGGGAATTGATATCCTGTGTTTTGGCTGATGGATGGAAGGAAAGAGCAATTTTATCTCTACTTCTTCTTAAGTGTCTTTCTCTTATCAAGCCTTCATATTCTGGAATGGCTCATTCTGGTCTTTCATTACAAAAAATACTTGCCTTTATTTCAGCTGAAGTGTTGTTCAAATGTCCCAAGATTGAGTGCATAAACCTAAATGCAAATATAAAATTTCAAAGGAAATTATGAGAATTTGAGTTCTTTTATTGTACAGTGACGCCTGTGTATATTAACAAGCTATTAACAGCATGTGTGGACATTAGCCATAAATACTGGCTTATTTAATAAGTTGGATTGTAAGTGCTATAATTATATGCAGTTATTCACATGATACAACTGAGAATCATAGCTCAGTTGCTTTATTGCAACATCTTCATTAATGTCCTGTTTGTTGAGGATCTATCAAAGAATTCCTTTGAGCTCCCATCATGATATTTTTAATTATAATCTTTATTTTCTTCACAGTGTTTTGGATCTGTCTCATATATTTTAATGTGCATGGTGCCCTGGAACCACAAATTCCAAATTCAAGTTATATCATTATAGAGCAACTGGATATAATTATTTTGTCTATAAATTAATTTCCTTTACTTGTTTATATCTTTTCAATGATTGTGGCTTCTGCTGAAAAATTTGTTTGTAATTTCAGGGAAGAATACACCAAGTATATAACTGACTAACCTTCTAAAGTCTTGTGCTTCCACATGTACTTATCTGTCTTGCTTATTGCCATCCTAATAGTCATTTATATAATGCCATATTTCCAGCAGAGAAAATATTTTTATGCAAAAGAATAAAATTGCAAAGAATAATCCTGTCTTACATTTAAGATTGTTGTTGTGTTAAGAATATGAATACACAATGACTTAGCTATCTTCTTGTTTTTCTCACATTAGCCATGGAACATATTTGCTCAGTAATGATGATCATTATTTTCATGTAATAAACCATATATTTACTTGTAAATATTATAATTTGTGGTTTATCCTTGGTTTCATACTTCCACATTTTGGTAACTTGTTAAAAAATGATTTAAAATTTCAATAGTTGATACCAGTCTATTCCTTAGAGAGTCATACTCACTCTAATTTCACTAGTCCATAGTATATTGGCACTTTGATTTTAAAAACAAAACAATTACTTTGGTTCATCAGCTTTCTATTTTGCCTCTGGTAGTGTAATGTTCAATGGCTTTTGCAGGCTTATTTCACTTTAATTAGCACGATGCTGTGTGCCTTTAGTAGCATGCTGCTGTGCTACTCTTAATTGAAATTTTCTCTTGTGTCTGTGATCATTATATCACCTTGATGCCCAGAACAGCTTCTCCTAAAATATGTGGTAATGTTACATTAGTCCTTTGAAGGGAGTTTGATTAGAAGGATGAGATCAGTTGCTAGAGGGTGCCCAATCCAAACTTACAGTCCCTTCAAATGCATTTTAAAAATCCCCTGCTTGCTTTAATGTTGTAAATATGCAAATACATATACTTATTGTATGAAGTGAAACTTTACAGAAGGAATTTATTCCCTTACTTTTGAGGTGATTAAAGGTCAGACTTCAGAATGTTTTATAAAAAGGTATTACTCCTAATACTAAGAAATAGTCTTAAAAGGAATGAAAAGGGAATGTAGACATCTTTCATTATATCATTGCTCCTTTGGCTCTAATTTAATATCTTATTCTTTATTTAATATGTATACATGTATACATATTTACTTATATATGGGTGTGCGTGCATGAATAGGTTTTCATTCAGTGTGTGTGTGTGTGTGTGTGTGTGTATTAGATCAGATTTGAGGATCAACCTACACTTAATTTATTGAAGCAAGTTCTCTCACTGAACCTAGAGCTAGACAATCATGTCTAGTCTTGCTAGCCAGGTTTCTCTTGGTCTCTTTCTTTCTAGTGCTGGGATGACAGGCAGCCTTTGGACCTGCTGCACTTTTGCATCAAAGCTAAGGATCCAAATTCTGTTATTTATGCTTACATGGTAATCATCCTGTTCAGTAGCCTCTTTGGCCCCCACATACAACGTTCTCTATGTTAAATTCTTCCTTTGCACTTTACCCATTCTTTAATAACATGGGTTGTTTTTAAGAATGCTCAGGGCCCTTCTAAATTGCTATTGGCTAAATAAGAATATAATTTTACTAGAAAATAAATAATCAAAAATAGAAAACAGACATTTTAAGGAAGACACAAGGATCCTTTGGCAATGTAATAATCCCTCATTTTTCAGAAACAAGTAAGTATCCAAAAGAAAAATAGTAACCAGTGTATAAAATGGGGAGTCAGAAAATGATTCCAGGAAGTGTATGTGATTCTTTGGCACACTGTGGTAGTGAGGCAGTCTCGAGGGCTACCTGATTCATTCCATCCTTAAAGCTGAATTCTTTCCCTCTGGAAACACAGAAAGGACCTTCCTTAAAGCTAATTTATTTTTATGAAGACTAAATTCAACAAAGTAGAATACAATGACTGACTTCTATCTTTTGACTGAAATTTCATTAATCAAAGAAAACTAGATTCGTATCACAGAAAAGGCTGAAAATCAAACAGAACACCTAGAGCTCAGAAACCATCCTGCTCCACTCCTGTCTTCATCTGTACTCTGGAAGGTTCCCATGTACATGCATGTCAATTCTCATGCTTGCTCTCCTGCCAATCTGAGCACCATCAGTTCAGTTCAGCAGACTCAATTCCAAACTTCAAAGGACGACTTTAAATTTCCTTGTAGTATTTTAGAGATGACATGTGCAAAAGTATTTGCAGAACAGAGCCATGAGTTATACAACACATGGCACAATGAAGGGTAGAGTATTGTGAAATAGATAGTTTGAAGATTATTGGGGAAGGATTTGCCAAACAGGTAGGAGAGAGGTTGCAGCAAGTAGTGACAGGATGATGTTGAAAAGAAAAGCAGCCTTTTGAGAACTGAGAATTAAAGTGAGTGACCAACATTGTGTCCTGAAGAATGGCCAGTAAACAGCAGGACATTCTTGGATTCTTGAAGGCAATAAATAAATTCAGAAGGCTGATGATCCAATAGGCCGATCCATGGGTTGACACCCAAGAGTCATAGGAGCAGAAATAAATCTAGGTAAAATGGGGCTGAAATAATTTAAAGGCAACTGTTATTTACGATGTTTGATACAAATGATAATAGGTGATTTTATTTCTTCTCTGTGATGAGCTTTCTTATATGAATTTTCTACAGTAGATAGGCATATTTTGGTTATATTTCTCTTAATTTAGAAAGACACCTATGAAAAAATAGAGAAGAATACAAAGGAGCATCCCCACTCGTAAAATTGTAGTAGGATGTGCAAAATGTATAAACCAACTCATAATCTTAGCTGATGTATTCATTTAATACTGCATTTATGTGATGTGAGTTTAAACACATGTGATTTAAATTAAACCATCAGGTTTCTATTGAGTGTTTTACAAGTGTGTTTAAGGGGAAAACTTCCTAATTTGAGATATTTCACCATCTTGTATACCAATTCCATGAGCTGTTGGGGAACAGTTTAAACTTTTTTTAGTTTATCTTTCACAGTAGTGATACCAAACACATGGATTATCAAAATAGTAAGGCACAGAAAATCAACAAATTAGCTGATTGAGTATCTCAAAATTATAGAAAATTCTCCACTGCATTGTAAAATATGTTTTTGACATAGTACTCCTAAATGATGTAATAATGTGAGGGCCAACTTAATGACAGATATCAACATAATCACAGAAGGTGTTTGTATTTATAACTCAAAAGGTTCAGAAGATTCTCCCTAGTCTGCTACTATGTATAGTAGGTTTTCAGTTGAAAGTAAAGAAAAATTTGCTGTTACAAAATAAGAGTAGTCCTAATATTTTATTCAGTTGACAAATAATAGTTATAGAAAAGCTATTATTTTATATTCAATTTATTTTAAATTATGTGATTTGTGTGTATATTTGTGTGTTGTGTGCATGTTTTTGTGTGTTTGCATATCTGTGCATGGAGTAGTAGTGTATGTGGAGGCTAGAGATACTATGTTATCTGACGCTGGATTTACAGGTCATCGTGACCCACCCAATCTGATGCTGCAAATGAAAATCTAGTCCTTTGAAGATCAGTATACATTCTTAACCTTTGAGATACCTCTCTAACACTGAAAAACTATTTCTAAAGCTTCATGAAAAAGCAAAATAATACACTGAGTTTAGTATATATACGCTTGATAAAGGTAAAGAAATGATAAATGTTGTTCAAAGTGAAAAATTTCCAAGTAGGGGGCAAAGATGAATTTTGTGGTGCAGTTATGTCCTCCTTTGATTATTAAAAAGTTAACAATTTTGTTTCAATATTATCAGGTTGTGATATAACACTAAGTTTATATGTGTCATACATCTTTAAGTTCTAAAGTCTCAACTTTGTATATTCCATCCTATTTTGCATATGTGTGCATCTGAAGAGTTAAGTGGAACAAGACAAGGCTTTCTAGTAAATTGTTTTGGAAGCACAAGCACAGCATTGTACTAATCTAGTATTTAAATGTGTTGAGAAGTGTTCCCCAGAAGGGTAACTCAAAATACAGAAAGGAAGAGCATGTACCATTAATTTATTAAATTTATCCTCTCAAATTGGGCATGACACACTACACCACAGACATCTACTCTACATAGTAGAAGGAGTGTGGGGAGGATTTTCAGGGGAAAAGGGCTCATGTAAGTCTGAGGATCAGCCACAGGACTATAGGGGACTTCCATTCTGAACACCATGTTACCAACGACCTGTTCAAGGCTGAGTTTGAACCTGAAATATCATGGACACTTTGAAAAAGAATTAAGATGTCTCTCATAGCTTGAACTGTTTGGGAGGCACCCAGGCAGTGGGACGCAGACCTGTCCTTAGTGCATGAGCTGGCTGTTTGGAACCTTTGGCTTACAAAGTGACACTTCAGTCAGCCTGGAAGGAGGGAACTGGACCTGCCTTTACTGAATCCACCAGGTTTAAATGAGTCCCCAGTGGAGTCTTGGTCCTGGAGGAGATGGGAATGGAGGAAAAGGGCTTGGGGAGAAGGTGGGGACAGGGGATGGAGGGGGAGGACAGGGGAAACCATGGCTTATGTGTAAAATTAAAACACAAACATAATAAATAAATAAAGGAGAAAAAAATTAAGATGTATTTAAACTAAGGAATATCTCCTCAAACTCAGTATATGCTGTTGAAACAGCAAAGCAAGAGTAAGGTGTGGAAAAATTTGGGAAGTATCATGTCAGGAACGTGTGTGTGTGTGTCTGCATATGCTGTATTTTTTTTTTTTTTTTGAGGAGGTAAGTGTTTTCTGGAAGTTTGCACTTGCCATACTCTGGGAAATGGCCACTCCCAAGCCTGATGTACTCTTGACATTTAATCCTTCACTTTTTCTCCTCTGTAATATTTTGAAAGTCTTTCATAATTGCTAATTTTGCCTCTGCCCTAAATCAGTGGTAATTGGATTTTTTTCAGGGATTTTACCTGTTGTTCTGTATGAGTTGTTAAGTAATATCAGCAGAGGATGGGAATATATATATATATATATATATATATATATACACACATACATACCACATATACATATATACATATGTATATGTATAAATATATAAATATGTATATTTATAAATATATATATAGTGTGTGTACATGCATATATGTTTGTAAATACAATCTGCTCTGTATAATGCTCAGTGCTCTATTCTGTATAATACAATCTGCTAGTATAACTATGCAAGTCTGTATAATGCTACTTATACATACACTTTCAGAGATGACCATTTAGTATCTGATAAACAATGTTCTTCTCTGTGTAAGACTATTTCTTGCCTATAAACTATTCTTTAGTATCCCTCAATGTATATCTCCTTACATCAGCCTGTAGCAAATGCCTATGTCTCTAATTTCTTACTGTATTACTTATCTGTATTTTCTGATATTAATAATCTTTTCTATCTTATATTTGAATAATTTGATTCAGATAAAAATTAAATTCATATCACCTCCTGCCAGTTGGCGTTTCACTCACAGGCAATACTCATCATTGCTTATTCCCTTTCTTTTGTGTAATATTTTTCTCAATGTACATGTCTTAGATTGTTCACATTAAGATCACAATAACTGTGGAGGCCCTCTGGATAAGTGAGACAATGGAATAGCTTGATCTGTTTGGGAGGCTCCCAGGCTGTGGGACTGGGACCTGTCCTTGGTGCATGAGCTGGCTGTTTGGAACCTTGGGCTTACACAGGGACACTTTGCTCAGCCTGGAAGGAGGGGACTGGACCTGCCTATACTGAATCCACCAGGTTTTAATGAGTCCCCAGGGGTGTCTTGGTCCTGAAGGACATGGGAATGGAGGGAAGGGGCTGGGGGGAAGTTGGCGGTGGGTGCGGGAGGGGGGAGGACAGGGGAACCCATGGCTGATGTATAAAATTAAAACGCATTAATAATAATAATAATAATAATAATAATAATAATAAAAGAAAATCTCAAGATAGAATTATTAACAACAGTGTAACATGACAGATAGAAGTTCTAGATCCCTTGTTTGCTATTTTTAACACGCCAAATGCAGAATGTGTATACAGAATCTTACTGGGTTTGTGACTTTAGCTGTATTCCAGCATCTGAATTTCTCAGTAGCACATTCTCAGTGCACATTTCATCCATTGTTCCTTTGCTTTTTCTCCATGACCAGGTTTTTTCTTCTTTCCTCAACTCATATATGTTGTCTACAACTTTAGCCTCGATCCCAGTTTCATAAGTAATTCCTCACAAGTCTTTTGGTTTCTCACCCTTTCACCTCACAGTGCAAAATTACTCTGCTTCCCTCCCAGAAAATTACTTTCTCTTTCATCTTGTACCTTTGGCATTCATTTCCTGTGGGGTTTCATCACAAACAGCAGCAGGTGCTGTTAACTGTTTAAAAGCCATGGAGAGGACAAAAAAAAAAAATCTTAAGAGTCCGTTGCAACAGCTGGAGAATTTTAGGTGCAGTACACTGTCACTATCAGGTTCATACTGGTTCTCTGACAGTAATTTGCAGTATCCCATTTGAATATATTAGGAGAAGCAAGGAACTGAAAACATACAAACCACTTTCTTAGATGCACAGAGGAGAATCAGAATCACCAGGATGTAGATTTGAACAATATAATAATGTATGTGTTAAATAACCCTTTTCTCAGTGCAATGCGAACTCTCCCCTTGACATAGAAGTCTCTAAACAGAAACCCTCTTGGTCTCTGGGATTTCTTGACTCCTGAAGCAAGGTACTCACACTGCTATTTTGAGGTTTGTTTTTTTTTTTTATGGGCCATTAAGCTGAGTGCAAAAGTCATAAATTATCTGTTAAAGTTACCCAAATTATAGCTATCTGTGGTTTTGTGATGAAGGCCAAGAATGTGTTTTTAAAAACACACCCTATTGAATGGAAAATAGCCAAGCATAGAAAAGAAGTCCATTCTGTTTCTCATGTAAAAGTTTCAGTCAGTTAAATGTTGCTACCAATCTCTTCTTCAACAAGAAAACAATTACTGATGCAAATTGGCAATAAATCCTGTTAATTTTTCATCCTATTACTGTCCTGTAAGGTAGAAAATTCTGGGCTTTTGTTTTGGCTTGGTGTTTCAATGCCATCTACAAAAGGCATTATGACAAAAACACAATTAGTTTTTAACTTCACAAGATCATAAAAATGCAATCTACCTGAGTTGAGCTAGTACAGCTGTGTCTCATTAAAATGTTTACCCAGAACACTGAACATCAAAGGCAGAAACATCTGCATTCTAAATCAGGCATTGTGAAATAGACGTTACACTGTTCTTTCCATTGTTGAAGTCTAACAAATTTCAAGATTCTGATGCTGTATGAATCATGATGTTAGCACTGTACTTTGCACACAGTAGGCAAAACTGAGAGTCATTGTTCTTTTCTAGTTACAATGGGAGAAATTAATAATCTGTGATGTTTATGCTTTAATTCACATAAAACTTTTCGTCGTGCATTTTCGGTAAACATAGATCAAAAAGTTTCTGTTGTGATGTCCCCTAGGGAATATATCCTGAATCAATTTAAGCCACAGAATATATAAAATTTTTAAATAACTTTGGGGAAAATGTTATATATAAATGGCTTGTTTGTAACTGCACACAAGCAAGTGTTCAGAAAACAAAATTGTAGTCTTTTTTGCTAATAATAAAAGCAGAGTAGGTAGTTGAGAATCTGAACTATGTAACAGCCATTATCACAGCACCATTTCATGCATGGTCACCCTTCTGTTTGTCACAAATGGATTACATAGAGAAGGCTGGCCCATGTTGTGGGAGATTTCCTGCACTCCATTGCCTGAAAACTTGTGAAGATTTCATAATCCTTATTGATTGCCAAGTTAACCCTCTCTAATAATGGGGGGGGGGGACCTTGACTATTGGCTGATTCCTGTGCGATCATCTGTCATGTGACTACAGAGTAAGTCATTGTCTAAAAAGAAAATGCAACAAGTGAGTAAAGAGGAAACTGAAGAAGTTAACACTGTGACTTTGGTAGGCGTGGTCCCAGATAGTGCTCATAAGTTCATTTTATCAAGTCAACATATAATGTCTCTTTCCTTCTGTGGATGATTTATGTATTAACAAGACCATATAATTGTATTTTCAGATGAATGATTAATTAAAATGATGTGAAAAGGAGATAATAGTCGCTCTTTCTCCATTCTCTCCTCCCCTTCCCCCTGGAGCTAGGAATTAAACTCATGACACTGTTCATTGTTTGAAATCCCTTTACCACAGATTACATCCCAGTATGAATTGTTAAATTTTAATATAGAAAATCAACATAGCCCTCCTATTTGTTTTTGATAAGTGTTTAACATGAAGAGAGAAAAGACAATTATAAATGATTTTTTCTAAACAGAATTTCTTATTTTCTCATAGAAAAATAAAAGGTTTTAAAATGTATCTCAAGAGCCTGGGGAAAAGGTTGTGGTGAAGACTTGCAACTCTCAGAAGACCTGCACTGAGTTTAAGCATCCCATATGCTGCATCACAACATTCTCAAACTCCTGATCCAGGTGATCTGATGCTTTCTGACCTCTATGGGCACAAGAAGTGCAAACAGTGTGTATATATTCATGCAGGCAAAACACTTATATATGTAAAATACAATAAACAAATTGAAAAATTATGTATCAGCTTCCCTTTTCAGTTAAGCTTGAAAGCTGTTATTGTAGAATATTAAATCCTCATTTTCAAATAGTTACACTTTAAGAGTTAAATTTAAAGATGGTATCACTGTTTCACATAGTTAGCATGTAACACTTGTAAGAGCAAGAAGATTGTTACAGTTCCACTTAAGAACAATAAAATAAGTTAAAAGTCTTAGTTCCAGTCTGTTATCCCAGGTTATCAAAGTCTAATATAGAAGGATCAGCAATAAGGTTGAGGCCAACTTGTGCTACCAATTAAGTGCCAGGACTTCCTGAGCTACAATGCAAGACTGTCCAAACAAACAAAACCAGCACAATGCCAAACAAGAAGATAAAAAAAAATAAGACTACTTCCCAAATCACTTACAGTCTCAAGAAATTTTAACTAATGAATACTTTACTCACTGTATCTGTACCATGTAGTGGTATTTGCTTTGCCCATGACCTTGGATTATAGGGCCCGAAGGTGGCAGAGGTGCTTCTTGCCTTTGTATGTGACCTCTTATAAGGAAAGGGAGAAGGATCATATGCCTCTTCTCCCTGCTGCCTGTGAGGTGGATTTGCTGCCAGTCAGATTAGAGGACGACTTCAGCAGTCTACTCTGTTTTGTATTCATCCTCAATTTGTATATTAATAAATTCATATTACCCATTAAATAGACTCATGTGGTTTGATTGATCTTAATAGTACCCAAAGTGAAGTATGCCTCTCTCTCTCTTTCAATATATATATATATATATATATATATATATATATATATATACACACACATATATATATATATGTATATATATATGTGTATATATATATATATATATATATATATATATATATATATATATAAAATTTACCTATAAGTCCTATACATAATATTAAATTATCTATGGTTTTTAATATAGTCAGACATCTGACATGAAAAATAAATTTTTATTTATGTATGCACAAACAATTTCAGGGAAAACAGCAAAACAGTTTGGACATTTTCAACTTCCCTCTTAATATTGATTCTAAAATCTGTACTCAGCATGTCCACTGGTATGACTAGTAACCTATTATAATAAAGTTTCGCTTTTGCTACATACAGTAACTATATGGAAACATTTCTCATATAGATTGTAATGTTTGTAACATCCTGTGGTTTCTCTTCATTGCTTTGCAATTTATCAGCATTCTCAGTTTACCCACATGAATATGAAATGCATCTTGTCCACTGACTACATAGAGCATGAATATTTGGTAACCTGAAGGAGAAACATATATAAAATATTGGGAGCATGGGCAGGCGGAAGACAACCACAGGCCCCCCTAGGGCTTACAGCAGGGCTAGCTGGTGACATGCACAGGCCCACCTGTGAAAAGGGTTCAGTGTTTATGATATACTAGAAAGCAGAGGATTTGAACCAGACCAACAATTTATTGAAAAGAATATTTGAAAGGAAAACTGAGGGGTCAAAATGGTATACTATGTGACATACTACAGCTCCTGATGCCACTAAGAATGAAGAGGTGTTAGAGAGTGGGAAACGAAGAAGAAGTCAAGTTTTTGTTGTTGTTGTTGTTGTTTGTTTATTTGTTTTGTTTTATTTTTAATTAATATTTGTTGTTGGGGGGTTTTACTCTTTTTTTCTTTTGGAGTACCCACACCCTGCTCCCTAATAAATTGCATACAGAGGCTTATTCTTGATTATGAATGTCCTACCTTAGCTTGGCTTAGTTTCTTGCCAGCTTTTCTTAATTTAAATTATCACGTCTACCTTTTGCCTCTGGGTTTTTCCCATTCTCGAACTTCTGTATATCGTACTCTTACTCCTTCTCCGTGGCTGGCTGCGTAGCTGGGTGCCTGGCCCCTGTTCTCCTCCCCCTTCCTTTGTCATTCCTATCCCCTCCTGCCAGATTTCTTCCTCTATATATTCTCTCTGCCTGCCAGCCCCATCTATTCTTTCTCCTGCCTTGTTATTGGCCTTTCAGCTCTATTATAGACTACCAGGTGTTTTAGACATGTACAGTAATATAGCTTCATAGAGGCAAACAAATGGAACATAAACAAATGTAAGGCACTTTAAAATGATATTCCCCAACATTTTTAAAAAATTTTCTTTTGAGAAGAATGTTATTGGGGATGAGGGGCAGACAGAGAGAAACTGGGGAATGAGCCTGATTGGGGTGCATGATGTGAAATTTCCAAAGAATCAATAAAGAATTATGTGAAAAAAAGAGAACAGAAAAAGAAAAAGTAAAACAGGACCATGTATATTTTCTTCATTTTATTACTATTAATATATAAAAATTACTTTTACAAAATTACAGGCCCTCTTTGTGTTTCATTGCATAGTTACAGAATTAGCATATAGGCATATTTTAAAATTCAAAGGTTTAAACAAAATTTGTGAACTCATCAAAATAAGTATCAATATAAAGAAGAATGAGTATCATTTAACAAAATAGAAGTAAAATGAGAGTATGGTCATCAAATATTATTTAAATTCTAGTAACATTTAAACTACATTTTCTCTAAGTAAATGTACTTTCTCTTTAATTACAGAAACATTTAATTTGAATGTTTCAATTTCATATTCAAATAGCATTTGTCATTATAATCAATAGGAAGAAAACTTTTATAATTAAATATGAATTGTGAGATGCCCCTTTTCAGTAATTCATTTTCTTACCAAATTATATTTGATATCAATAGTTTGATAGAAAACTTTTGCAGATTCACTGCATGAAAGGCCTTTTGATCTTTTGTATAACATTCAAATCCTGGAAGTTAATAAATACAATTGCACCTTTGAGGTTTTTAGTTAAATTTATATATAGTGTTAAAAGGGGAAATTGCTTGCTAGAATACAATCATCAAAAAATGAAGAATAAAAAACTTTGGACAATATAGGAAGGAAAGAAAGCTTAGTGTGTTTTCAGTTGGTAGGTAGATTAGTATGACATTAGTAGACAATATGGAAACTATGGTGTTATTTTATGTGTACTGAAATGTGATTTTATTTGTATGTTAATAAAGTTGCCTAGGGATCATTGCTAAGAGCTAGCCATTAAACAGAAGTCTGGAGGTGGTGGCACATGCCCTTAATCTAATTACATGGTAGGCAGAATCTCTGTCTGTTCAAGGACACAGCCAAGCAGTGACCTGAACCTTTAACCTCAGTATGAACCATAGAGACCTGGATGAGGCAACGATGAGGAAGTCATGTGGTTGTGTTTAGAACCAATAAGAGGGCAGAACAGAAAGGCAATAAAAAGACAGGACACAGGAGGTCTCTCTTTCAGGGGAAGGACTGCAGCAAATAATAAGATAAGGTGGTTTTTGCTCTTGGCTACTGCTCGATCTCTGGGCTTATAACTATTTGGCTCTGTGTTTCTTATTTAATAAGACCGTTTAGAATTATATCTACAGGAAACCAGTTCAGAAGTTTCTCAAAAAAGCTAAAGCTAGAGCTCTCATAAGGCTCAGCAATAACAATTATGTGTATGAACCCAAATAAATTGAAGTAGCTAACCTTAAGAGATAGCAGATAGTCCCTCTTGTTTTTATTGTAACATCATTCACAGAACACAAGATATATATATATATATATATATGGAACCCATGACTATGACAACATCAATACATGACCTTAGAAAGAATATATTTTCATACAAACGCCCATACTAACTATGCAGATAAACACATATATATTTAAACTCAGAAAAGAAGCTCTTATATTTTCAGCAAGGATAATTCTGAAAGATAATAAGTTGAAAAAAACAAGCCAGGTACAGGAAGATAGACACTAGTTTATATTTTATATGGACTTTTTTAAAAGTAAAACTCAGAAGTAGAGAGAAACATTGTATCTGAGGCTGAGAGAGGGTCAAGGCAACAGAGGAAATTTTGAGCAAAGTGCATAAAGTTTCAATTTGACAAGAAGAATGAATTTATTAAAATTAATTACACAGTATGGTATCTAAAGCTGACAGCTGTATTTGAAAATGCTTAATGGGTAGAGATTAAATATTCTCAACATAGGATTCTATTATTAAATGTGGTATAGTTATAAATAAAATGCAATATATGAATTGTGAACTAATGTGTATAATAACACACATATTTATTAAAACATAATTAGACAATGAAAATGAACATAATTATTTGGACATTTACAAAGGAATCATGCTCTCTCTATTATTATTATTATTATTACTATTATTATTATATGATTATTCAGTTTTGAGGTCTTTTATGTAAGATACTTGGACAGTAATTTATTATTTATTTATTTATTTATTTTTGGTTTTTCGAGACAGCGTTTGTTTATAGCTTTGGAGCCTGTCCTGGACTAGCTCTGTAGACCAGGCTGTCCTTGAACTCACCGAGATCTGCCTGCCTCTGCCTCCCAAGTGCTGGTATTATAGGCATGCGCCATCGCCACCCAGCTTTGGACAGTAATTTATTTCTCCCATTGTCCCACATTCATCAAGGTATTTATTTCATTCTGATGTAAAACATATTTACCACTTTACTTTCAAATATTACAAATGTAATACTTTAAATTTCTATAATTATTTTTCAGTTAATATTTTAAGTGCATTTTTTACATTGAACTTGAATTAGCAATCAATGTATCTAGAATATTCTTTAAAAGACTTGACAGTGAATAATATTTTTAAAATTTTATCATTTAACAAGCTGCACATATCTACATCATGCCTCAAATTTTATATTCACATCTAAGTAATGTCAGCCAAAGAAATGAAATTGATAGTAATTTATTTTGCCCCCTAATATTTTAAATATTTGCCTTTGATATTTTAAATAATTGTAAAACTCCATTTGTTGAAATCTTTTATAAATTTCTATAACACATGCAAAAGATTATTGAGATAAGATCTCACTATGTAGACTTGGATTGCCTTGAACTCAAAATGTAGAACAGGCTGGATTGAGAGCCACTGCCTCAACCACCTTGTGCTGGGATTAAAGGCATGTACTGACATGTTTGATTTCCAAGTTTATACAATCATATATATTTATATACACACATAGATAGATAGATAGATAGATAGATAGATAGATAGATGGATAGATATAGATATAAAATATTGATGTACAACACTGATTTACAACATATTGTACCAACATTATGTTTTCTATTTTGAACATAGAACAGGTTTGTTTTTTATTAATTAGCATGTCTACCATGCAGAGAGGTAACTAGTGACAACTGCTTTTGCCATACACACATGACAAATTCCACTGAAATTCCACTCAGATTTCAGATCAGTATCCTTCATACTTTCATTTTTCACATGGCAGAGGTACAACCTAAAAGACAGTACAGTTCTCAGTGTCAGCTTTAGTAAAGGGATATAGTGTTATTAAGAATATGGAGTCATATATAAAATGATTCTTTTTAAGAGTTACATCACTCAAAATATTTTGACTTCAATTTGTACATTTTCTATGATGATTGAAAACATTTGCAGTTAGAACATCAATGAGGAATTTTGGTTACAGAAGAACACAGTGGGATGAAGTGTCAAAGTTAGTTCAGCTCATGTACTCCTTTGCATCTGCACAATACTGACATAGAATCAATTTCTTAAATTAAATGAGAATAGACTTGTACATCAGTTAATAGGTACAATGAAAGGTTTTACTTGCAAAGAAGACATTAACAATATGAGTGTTCCATTCATGGTGTGTTGCCTTAAATATCCTTTTAAAATTTAGTTCTTAGAACAACTATCTAAGTGACCAGGCTGTTGTAGTTTGGACCTACCTGTCAGGTTTTGGTTGTTATAATTCTATATGGGCTGAAGGATCCACACATCTTCACTCTGATCTGTTGTCTCATACACAGTGGTTTGATGACTTTAATGTTTAATATTTGCCTGAAACTGGCTTTCTTATTCCATAGTCTCTTATTTTCCATATATTTTTCCACATGTTTACCAAAAACATAGATTTTTATTTTGATATGAATGTTGTCCAAGAGGAATAGGACATCTAATTCTAGATTTGGAACTGGGAATATATCATTTCTACTATCTTCTTTTGGTCAAAGTAAGTTCAAAGACAGCCAAGAGCTCAGCAATGGTAAAATGAACTCTCTGGACTCATGGAATGATTGGCATTTTTACATAGGCATCTTCAACTTTCTGGTTTACAATTATTGAAAATGTATCTCTGTTGAGTAGTAGGCTCATATTGTTATTCTACCAGTTAGTAATGAATGGATGTAGGGACATTACTTATCTCTCTAAGTTTGACAGTTCTTAACTGCATGAGTATGTCAATCTTTGTTTTCTGCTATTCTTGAGCATAAGATGAGAGCATATATATATTATATTATATTGAGCATACCTCTATCCACACTGTACACTTAATAAATAAGAATTATTACAAAAGTATTTTTGTGATTCCCTTTAACCTCCAACCCATGTTAATAGAATACAGATTATAGAGGTCAGGTTTCAGCATTAGTAAAGTCCCTTTAATGTTATTTTATAATAGTGTCTGCATCACAATATAATAGTGTCTTGACTAGAGTAGTCTGGACAAGTAAGCTTTTAGTAAATGAAAAGAATTTCATTTTAGCCCTGTGAAGCTTGTTTACATAAGAGCTTTCCCTCTGCATTTTATGCATTATCAGGCAGCACAGAGTTGAAGATTGTAATGTGTGATTGGCAGTCATTTCAGCTTTAATATCCTTGTGCACATAATACTACTGCTTGAGCATCATAATTACTAAGTATTAAATTCAGCCACAGAACTACTTCTGATATGGCTAACTATAAATAGAAGGCTTAAGAAGACATTTAAGAAATACAGCCACTGTTATATAATAGCGTTTAAGGAAATATACAACTGTTTTTCAATAAATTATTTCTTAATCAATGACTAAATATAATGAATATAATTCTTTTCTTATTAGTAGATATACATTTCTTCATGACATTGAGACCAAATAAAATTGGCATGGAATTATTAAATTATAAATTGTGTCTCAATCACCAGGTAATCTGTTGCTCTCCACCTCAACCTCTCAATGAAGAAAACATACCTTTATCTTACTTTTCCTCAAGGAAACAATATTAAAGACAATGTCTTTTCTAAAACACTCTCCATTTTTATCTCTTAAAAGCTACCTTTAGTGTGAATCATATGCTATGTTCCTTAGGTGAGAGAATAGGGAGGAAATAACAGAAAAGGGGAAAAATAAAGTAACATCCAAGAGACAAAAGTTGATTCTTCATGTCTTTGCTGACTTTCCAGTAACACAAGAATTAGCAAGGTAGAAAATATGGCAAGCTTGGTGTTTATGTGGTATGATCTACATTTGAAGCCATCAATGAGGATCTGAGCTACAGTGTGTAACTGGAATGAAGCATAATACTGAATTCTAGAACATGAAAGAAAAGTACCTGGTTTTTGATGCCGACCTAATTTTTGTGAGCTACAGAAATTTGAAACAACTTTCTTATGAGGATCTTGTGGTAGGATACTCTCTATATTGTGAATATGCTCTGAAGGGGGGGCACATATACACCCCTTTTCTGTATGCCCAGAGATGTGCTATGAGGCCATTAGAAGAGGCCATAGGCTACATCATAAACAATTGTAGCAATGATGAACAATGATGCTCAATGTCTGGTCAGACCTTTATTTGCTTTTGAATTCAGAGTGGATTCTAAGCTTTGCTCTATGTAAAGCCACTCAGTATGTGTTTCTTAACTATATAGCAAGAGACCACAAGAATAAAATACCTGGACTTGAGACTTAAGAGCATATGGTTCTTGAGAACAACAGAGAATATTAGTAACTAATTATACTAAAACAAAACTATAGTGATAAAATAACTAAATTAAATAACCACATGAATTATTAAATCCTGTTCTGACAGGTTCTACAAATAGGACTTCTTTGTTTTTATATTCTCTGTCAGTTAGTTGTACAACTATTAAAGAAGTTAATAATGATTCTAAACTAGATTTTACATCATATTCTCTAACCACATTATAATATCCATTGATTACTATGTATATGTTCCATATCTTGCAACAGGGTTATATCCCATAAAACTTGAAAAGGTGAAATTGTCATGAGTGCAGATGCATTCTCTCTCCGTGGACTAAGGAATCACGTATATTGTTGCCTTGTAGGATGGCCTGCAATTCCAGGAGCTGGAACTTACTGCTACTGCCTAGAATTTCCAGAGAGTGCCCTCTGGCATATTCCTGATCTGAAAAATACAAATGTAAAAATATTAAAGTGAATATAAAAATATTCTCATCAAACCTACCTCAAAAATCTTTTACTCCAATTCTGAACCTGCATTCCTTCTACTCCCCCTCCTCCCCAATATTATGTGCCTTGTCTTCTGACTCACATAGTCCATTTAGTACTTGCTGTATGGAATGGGAGTGAGGCCTTCTGCTGAACTACATATTGCCTTTCTGGGATCAGACCCCTGAAACACACTGACCCTGGTTTGCAGAGAGCCATCAATAGCCAATGTTATTCAGCCACTGTTTGGGTTACATTAGCCCTTCTCTCTTCTGTGCTGGGTTTTGTGTAATTTAATCTTGAACAAGAATTTAGAATGTACTCACAGTCACTGTGATTCCCCGTGTGCAACAGCCTTACCAATAACTCTTTTTGCTATTACATAAGAGCTTGTATTTTGTATCTTGTATCTCTTACAGTCTTTACTGCAATCTTTTCTTCATCGATGTGGATACATATTAGCAGAATATCTTACAGTGCAAAAAATAGCACAATTTAATTTATAATACATGTCACTTTTAAGATAAGCATAGTAAATTTAAGCTAGAAGGTTGACAGACATACAATGCCACTTTAATATTGGAGTCTGTGTTTAACACTTGAGTAACAGCTCATTATATCTAATTGATAATCCCCATTGAACCTTAGTCTTAGTTAAACAATATTAGGCATGTTATTTGGTTTGGTCAAGAAAATCTCCTCATTTATAAAAGAGGTACACTAATGGTGACTATGTCAGGTGAGACCTGGGATTAAGCTTTTTATGAAAGATCACTACATTGTCTAGCACCTATTCCTTTGTGAAATGCATATTAATTTATGTAAAACAATAGATGTAGAAGGCCTAGGTTATAGAGGTTATAGTTGTTTTAAGTTTTCAGTTAGTAGTAGTTTTTGTTTCCTTCCCTACTGATGGAGACCTGTTGCTTATGAGTCAGCTTTGACCACCCAGCAATCTGAAAAACTACAGTACTGACTGCAGAAGAAGTCTGCTATTCCTTGCTCCACGAGACTCCTTTTCAAAAGTGTATTGTAAGTTAAAAGCCAGAAACAAACAAGAGACCTCCCTCCTTTTTTGCATCACACACAAGGAAACCAGTGTCTGTATCTCAACAATTAAAGAGTCAAAGAGTCGAGTAGTTATGCATGCTTGTTTAAATGCTTGGTGCCTGTATCTGAGTATTATGATTTAAATATGCTCCTGTGGTATAATGGTTTATTTTACCAGAATTCACCTAATTGAATCTGACATTCCACATTCCCATGTATGTAATGCATCAACTTAGACTATCTGATTAATAAAATACATCTAGTATTTGCTGCATTTCCTACTCTTTCCTTGGAAGGCACCAAAAGGAAATTAAATACCTCTAAACCTTTTCACCTTTGTGATTTTGTAATGTATACTTTAGAGGACAGCAATTTCTCTAGTTTTCTTTTAAGTTTAACCTTAGTTACTGAACTATACATATCAGTTGCAGCTCACATATCTATTAAGGAATAGAATAATGGACTATAGATTAACCAAATGCACATGGAACATACACATTTTGCCAGTTATAAGTCACAAAGTGCAGGGCTCTAACTTTGAACTTGAAGATTTCAGGTACAATTGTACCCTAATTGGAGGATTGTGTTGCTCTTTTATTTCAAGCTTCAGGACTAATGAAAGATAATTACACCATAAACCTGAAGACATTCTCTCTTAATAGTATCACCAGATTTTGAACATTCAATACGTTTCCTGGGCAAGTCCATACCCTTGGTGTTCTTGACTACTTAAATTTACAGAAGGTTAAAGCTAATACCTGCTGCTCATATATGTTTACTTTTACAGAGGGCTGCTTTAAAATTCTGATTCTGTTCAAATCAGAGCTAAGAAAGACTGCATAGTTGATCTGGCAGATAATTCAGAGGTGATGAGCTTCATCTGATGAAGTAATTAAATCTCAGGTGAAAGGAAATATGGAACAACTAGATGGAGCCAATCATAGCTAAGGACATGTATGCAAAATAAAACACTAAAATTCGGGTCTGCTATGGACAGAGAGAACAATGGAAAGTGTGTTAAATTGACTTGTTGCACTGATACAAATATCAGAATATGCCTTAAATTACTGAAATAAATCTTTCTGTGAAGTGTTACTAGTGTTGGGTAAATTAAGGATGATGAAAACTTACTTGACCTGAGCAACGACCCATGCCAAGTGAAAAAGCTTTTCAGAAGGGTAACAATGGCCCCTGTGAATGTCCTTTTCTGGAGTATCCTTTACCTTCCCACTCTTTGTCATCTCATAGTTATGGGTCCTATTAAAATTCAGCTAAACTGTAACTTTATATTTTTTACCTTTTTACTCATATCTAATCATGTTTTGTGAGACTTTCATTTGTTTAGGTTTATTTATTTTGTGCATGATGGTTTTGGTTGCATGTATGTATGCTTGCCATATGTGTGTCTGTTGTCTGCAGAGGTCACAGAGGATTTATTACCCTGGAACTGGAGGTATAGACCAGTGCGAGTTACTATGTGGATTCTGGGAAATGAACCCAGGTCCCAACACCCTTAGCTCTCTCTCCAGCCAAATGATAAGGTTTCTGCAGAAGTATATTATTATAAGATGCCTAGCTCTTACCAGGTATCTCCTAGCTACTGTCTTATGTGAAATAAATATGTATCCTTCTTGAGATTAAGGAAGGTCTCATTTTTCAGGAAGCTTCATGTGACTTTGTTCAAATTTTATTGATGAGTGTCAGACCCTCTAATGGCTCAGTAGAAAGGAGTGAATATCACTTTTGTGGGTTTTCTTCTAAAAATGCAGTGCTTGAATCTAATAATGAGAAAATATTATACAAACCCAAATTGTTGAACATTCTACAAATGTCAAAGTAATAAAAGATTAAAAATATAAATAAATAGGAAAATTGAAATTCATACAGATTATAGAACATTGAAGGTGAATGACCACTAACTGCATTGTATAATTTGCCTCTGAGGCACACTTAAGGAAGAAAAAGTATTTCTTGTTTTTAATTAGCCAGGACATTGATTCTTCCCCTTCCTCAGATATTCACTGAATGTGTGCGTGTCTTCTATGTGCATGTGTTTGTGAGCCTACTGGTCTTTTGCTCAGAGTACAATTTTCCGACTTTGTAGGGGTTTGGTCTCTCTCTCTCTCTCTCTCTCTCTCTCTCTCTCTCTCTCTCTCTCTCTCTCCTCCCTCCCTCCCTCCCTCCTCCCTCCCTCCCTCCCTCCCCCTCCCTCCCTCCCTCCCTCCCTCCCTCCCTCCCTCTCTCTCTCTCTCTCTCTCTCTCTCTCTCTCTCTCTGTATACACATGCACTATTGCATGCTGGTGTCTCTCTGTGTATGTAGTATTTTGTTGTTGTTGTTTTGGCTTTTTGTTGTTTGTTTTTCTCTGCTTTTTTTTTGCTCTGTTATGTTTTGTTGCTTTTCATTTGTTTGTTTACTTTCAAGAGAAAGAGAGAGAGGATGTGTACTTGGATTGTGGAGAAATAGGGGAGGATCTGTGGGAAAATGAGGGACAGGAATTAAAGAATTGAAGACAGAAAGCCTTAAGTCTTAAAATAAATATTTTTAAAATTTAATTAAAAATGGAAACAAATAAAGTCAGTAACACATGTGTGTGAGTATGTGCGTGTATGTGTGTGTATCACTTAATAAAACTGACCATGTTGGATTCCCAGATCCTGAATTGTCATTGTACATTCTGTGATGGTACTAGTAAGAGAAACCCCAGAAAACAAGTGAAATAAAAACGGCTACTGAATTGGGAAAAATGGAATGTCAAGGCATCCTATGAAATTTTGCCATGATTCATCTATGAGTTATGGGTATCACCATTTCAAATGCTATAAGGACCTTATAACATGGTAATACATCAGAAAACAAAGTTGAATTTGGTATCTCTAATGAAATTACAAAGTATTTTCCAAAAATGTTTCACAATTTAATTCGAAACTTAATGGTGTTCTCAATTATTCTCCAAACATATACTTGTTGGAAAAAAATTCAGGAAGGTGGCACCAATTCATCTTTTGTTTTACCACAGTCTATGCACATTTGATTGAGTGCTTATGGGAAATTTTTATTTAAATGTGTGAATTACCCCCAGCCCCCAAGCAAAGCCTCCCATTGGTTGTTGCGTTCCTTCCATTCTGTGTACTTGGTTCTAATTTTAGCTTCTCTTTTAGAACTGTCTGTAGGACCTAAGATATCCTCGACACTGGAAATTAAAGTGGAAATCTAAAGCCATCCTTGGATACAGGTTCATGTGAGTTGTGTAGATAATTAAGGAAAATAGTCCTATGTTATTTTGTTTAACCATGGCTAGGCATTTTTTTTTCAATATATAAAATGACATCAGATAATGATCTCAGTTTTCATATTTGAAAACAGCATTGATATCTTTTTTTGCCAATTAGAATTATTTACCAAAATTCTACCATTACTGTTTTGCCCTTTACCAGAGCAAAGGTGACCTGTACCACTTTTTTTTGTACTACATTTCTATTATAATTACTTTTAATCAAAATGCTCTTCTGATGAATAAAATAGTTTATGTTCTTATTCATTCTATACCAGTAAATAGTAAAGGTTTTTATTTCTGTAAAGGCTCTATTTAATGGGTAAAATGAGTTCCAGAGACACTGAATCTACACAAACTTATTGATCATATACAGCATATATTTTATTACATTTTAAAAAATTATTTCATTTAACTTTTTGAAATTATACTATAATTACATAATTCCTTCCCTTCCTTTTCCACCCTCTAAACACTCCTGTGTATCATTCCTCTCTCTCTTAACTAATTAAGAGATAGCCTTAATCTAATTAGTTGTTAATACACACACACACACACACACACACACACACATATATATATTATGCATATGTGTGAATATACATATATGCTCTTAGATACATAAATGCAACCTGCTCAGTTTCTATAGCGTTAGTTGTATGTATATTTTTAGAACTATTTAACATTTTTCCTGAGTCTTTGTCATAATAAATCAGTAAAGGAAAAATCAAGAAACTGTGCTTCTGTCATAAGACAATCTGGATGAATATATCTTCCTTGTAGAGTTTTTCCTGTGTAAGAAAGCCATAAAGAAGTGCTCTTTTCCTATTGTCTTTCTAAGCAGTTGTAATCCAGACAACATAAATATTCCAAGCATGTGATATAACTAGAGAATCTAGAATTGCCCCATGGTTTTTAAATATCAGTTTTAAAAACTTTCTAAATTTTCTCCATAGTATCTTAAATTTATTTTTGACTTAGAAATATTTTTCTCTAATTATTGTATTGATATAAGGTCTCCATGGTGTTATGATTAATGGTTCATATATTGGAATATATATAATTTTGCTAACATACTTTTTCCTTATTCAGATGGAATTACAACTCAAACTCTACTTGAAATTAAACAGTTTAGTTTAAATTCTGAAGCTAAATTTCTACAAAAACTTAAAACTTATGATTCATAGTTAATACTCTTAAATTCATTAGTCACTATTTTTCTTAAACATCAATATGTAGTCAAAATTAAATATTAATAATACTCACAATGAAGTTTCAGGCTATAACCCATGGTTTAACTTAAATTTCTAATGTCAGAAATTATATTTATATTGTGATATTTAAATTAGATATGCAAACATTAATTTATACATTATAAGGCACATATGCTATTAATGACATGACTCACACTACTTGAATTATGTAGATTAACATTCCTCCCAAATTAAATCATATACTTCTGAGAACTGTTTAGTTCCATTCCCATTTTTCAATTGGGTGGCTTGTTTTCTTGGTGGTAAGTTTATTGGGTTCTTTTTATATTCTAGATATGAACTCTCTTTCAGACACAGGACTAATAAATATTTTCCCCACTCTGAATGCTGAATCTTCACTCAAACGATGGTGTCATTTACCAAAGAGATGCTTTTTAGTTTCATGATGCCTCTTTGGTCAATCATGTGTCTTTATTCCTGTGCTACTAGGATCCTATTGAGAAAGCCCTTCTTTAAGTTCATATGGTGAAGCAAATTTCCTACTCTCGCTCATAACAGATTCAGGCTGTTGGTCTTAAATTCAGGTCCTTGATCCATCCTGAAGCTGTGTTCTTTACAGGGTGAGAAATAATGAAGATGAAGTTTCATCCCTCTACATCAGTGGTTCTCTATTCGTGGGTCTCGACCTCTTTGAGGGTCATGTATCTAATATTGATATTATTATTCAGAACAGTATCAAAGTTGCAGTTATGAATTAACAACAAAATAATCTTATGGTTGGGTTCACCATATCATAAGGAAGTTTGAGAACCACTTCTCTACATGTATCTATTCAGCTTGACCAGAAGCATTTCTTGAAGATGCTGTCTTTTCTTCAATGAGTATTGTTGGCTTCTTTGAAAAAAAAAATTGTAATAGTAGGAGTTTTGGCTTATAATGAGTCCTCTATTCTATTCCAATGGTCAATGTGTCTGTTTTTATTACAGTGTCATGCAGGCTTTACTTCTATAGCTTTTGCAATATAACTTGAAACCAGGGTAGTTGATCCTTTCAACATGTTTTTACTGCTCAGGTAATTTTGGCTATTCTCATCATTTGTTTTTCTATATAAATCTCATTTTCTTCAATTCTGTAAAGAGTTGTGTTGAAATGACTATTTGTGTGAGTGCTAACTTGTTCAGGCAATGTGGAAATCAGAAGCGAGTTTCCTCAAAAGACCAGAAATGGATCTACTATAATATCTAGATGTACTACTCCTAAGCAAATACCCAAGGAAGCAATGTTCATTGCTCCTCTAGTCTCAATAGACAGGAAATGGATTAAAGTCTAACTATCCATCAATTGATGAGAATATAATGGAATTGTACACATACACAATGGGGTATCATTCAGCTATAAAGAAGATGAAATTATAAAATTTATATCTTAATTGAGGAAGCTGGAAATTTTCATTGTGAGTAAGGTATCCCAGAACTAATTCTACATGTTCTTTAGTGGATAGAGCTTTGAATTTCTAGATATGTGTTTTTTTAAGAATATATATATATATATATATATATATATATATATATATATATATATATATTTAATGTATATAAAGCTAAGAAATGGTAGTCCCAAATTCAATAGAAATATCATACAATCCATACAATGGGCTGAGGGCAGGCAAGGGAAGAGGCTGTGTGTTTTTAAATCAGAATACCAAAGAAGTGAGAAAACTTGTAAGGGGCTCTAAATGGGAGGGAAGTATCCAAGGGAAGAAAGGAAGAACGCAGTGTGAAGAGGGAGGAGGATAATAAGTACTAGAGGGTTAAATGTGATTGGGTTTGGAGGGAAGGGCTGAGGATTGAGTATAGGGAGGGAAAATTAACACTAAGGATTTCTGAAAACATCATATTCTAGAAGATTCCTAAAATTATACATATATATATATAAAATGAGTTTAAATATAGTTACCATATAACAATTAGATAATGCTTCACCAGACACCACAGATTTTCAAGCAAAAAGCCCAGTGACAGATATTGGTTGCTTATCTTCCAACTGTTACAACAACATCAATAAAATTTTCAGCTACTTACTCAGGCCAAAGAGAATGAGGTACTGTGCTCAACTTACTAAAGAAAACAAAACTTACCAAAGTGACTATCGTATTTGTTGAAACTGTTTTTCAAAAGAACCACTAATACAGAAAGGAAGTGACATGGAATCAAGACATCTCTTGAAAAATATAAAACCAAATGGGATAAATCAAGATGTAATGATAGGAAAAAATAACTGATTGGAAGGCAGGAAAATAGAAGGAATTTCCAGAAGGTTCTCCTAGAAAGCAGTACTAAAACATCACAAAATGAATGTACCTAGCAGGTCCTAACAGTTTGTAGGAATAAATGTCTTCATAAAGAGTAAATAGAGGTCCTAAATAGCCTAATTAAATACCTAAGAAAATAAAAATTAAATTAAATTAAAGAAAAAGAATTAAACCTAAGGTCTTGTTTTGTGGAAATAACCACAAAGAGAAAATCAGAAGTAAATAAAATAGATCTTAGCCAAGGAGTAGGGAAGAAAATAAAAAAGAAAATACAGCAAGTTTTTGGAATGATTATCTAAGGTGACAAAACCATACATAGACTAAATATAATAGAAAATACTTTTAAATAATTTATAAAGTGGGGGATATATAGTAACTGACACTATGAAAAATAAATATATTAAAGAAGCAACTTTGAGTGCTTGAATGTTCACAAATTTTGCTAGTCAAAATGGATAATTTCTAGAAATATATATATATATATATATATATATATATATATATATATATATATATACCAAGTCTGAATCATGAGAGAAGAGAAAATCAGAATGGACATTTTTATCAAAAATGGGACTGAAAAATAAATCAATAAAGAAAATTTCAAATCTAGACTATCTTACTAAACCCTATTGCTAAATAAATGAAAGCATTATTAGCAATTCTTCTCATTTTTTCCTCAAATAAGTACATATTGCAGAACTAATTAATGAGGCAAGTATCACTCTAATAATATGCCAAAGACACAAGAAAAGACAAAATTCCTTGTGTTTTGAGTAAGATGTAAACTTTCTTCAAAAAATGGTATCAAATCAAATTCAATGCCACATTAATTGTCTCTCATGCTATATTCATATTTATCCCAGTGCCACAGAAGACAATGTCTTGCATATAGAATCATGTATTCAACATGATAAATCAGATTAGAAGCAAAAATTTTGATCATTCCAAGAGATACTGATGAGGCACTTGAGAAATTTCAATGATAATCTTCATGACAAAAGCATACACCAAATTAGTTAGAGAAGTCTATTACCTGAGTGCAAGAAATGATTTGTCTGAGAATCCCAGAGATAATGTTATATTAAACTGGGGGAGGGGGTTCTGCTAAGCTAGAGAACAGAGCAAGGATATCATCTTGACACTTATATTTAACATAGTACCTGGAAATCCTGGCCACACAAATAGGTAGAAAAGGAAATAGAGTTAACTCTGGTAAAAAAAAAAAAAAAAAAAAAAAAAAAAAAAAAAAGTGGGGGGGATACCCAGAAACAGATGATGCTCTCAGCCTTAATAAGAGAAGCCTTTCTTTTTTGGTGATATTGTGATCTGCAAAATATTGTGCACCCTAATAAACTTATCTGGGGTCAGAGAACAGAACAGCCACTAGATATAGAGGCCAGAAAATGGTGGCACACACGTCTTTAATCCTAGCAATCCAGAGGCAGAGTTCCTTCTGGATCTTTGTGAGTTCAAGGCCACACTGGAAACAGCCAGGCATGGTGACACATACCTTTAATCCCAGGAAGTGATGACAGGAAGCAGAAAGGTATACAAGGTGTGAAAACCAGGAACTAGAGCTGGTTAAGCTTTTAGGCTTGTAGGAACAGTTCAGCTGACATACATTCTGGATGAGGACTCAGAGGCTTCCAGACTGAGGAAACAGGATCAGCTGAGGAAATGGCAAGGAGAGGAAACTGTGGCTTGTTCTGCTTCTCTGATCTTCCAGCATTCACCCCAATACCTGGCTCTGGGTTTGTTTTCATTAATAAGACCTGTTAAGATTCATTCTACGCTCTTTCCAAGAAATGTTGGTGAATATAGAGACTCCTGGAAGCACAGAGCCCTGAGAATAAGTGATAGATGCATGATCGACAATGAACAAGACATTTATACCACCCAAGGTTTGGAGACCATTGCAGAAGAGGGGGCAGGAAGAACATAAGATGGAAAAGAAGAAGGATCTGCCAGAATATTTTCTGGGCATGAAAATGGTATTGCAATCAGAAATTTGAGAGGCTGGCACCATGTTTGCATTAGAATAGGCCTATCAATACTCACACATTGGTGGAGTAGGGTGTCATGTGCCATATCCATCACTGATGAACTATTTGCTATGGACATAATCAACATGGGAAACTCTCAATCTCCATCAGTCACCAGTGAACAGTTTCAATTCAGTTGCCATGCAAATGGGCCCTGGTTACATTCAATGGCTCAGAAAACCAAAACAAAAGCCATAAATCTGGGAAAGGAACTTGTAACAAATAGTGTGGAGTTGGGGCGGGGGTGATGACAGGGATGCTAAGGTGTTGGGGAGGAATTAATCAGAATGTATTATATGTGTGTATTAAATTGTCAAATAACAGAATTAATATTGTTTTAAAATTAATATACAACAACAAAGGAACACGTATGTTCCTACACACTGAGAAAAAGCAGTCAATAAAAGGAAGTGAGGATGAAGGAGTGGAGAGAAGATGTTAAAACAAACAGATGTACCAGCAAGGATGGGAGAATAGATACCCACATTTCTCTGGTCATCTGACGAAAAGGGGCAGTAGTACCCACAGGCCAGTACTCCCCAAACTGAAGCTTGTCTTTACCACCTCTAATGTAGAGAGTAATAACAATGCCATTTTCTTATCCTGAATTTCATTGGCCATTCTCTAGCCTTTGTATTTTAGCCACATGCTAATCATCTCTTAAATAGAAATGATTGTGATGATTAAGCTAGAGCTGAATTTTGTTTTTGATAGGGTCATTTTAGAAATATGAACTTCCCTTGTTGCTATGTGTGTTGATGTGATCATTATTTTTAATGGAGTTACAGCTTATCTTTCTCCTACCATCTCCAGTTGAGGAAATCAGGTTTTAGTGCCTGTTGTGTGTGTACAATTTATATTTATAATGAGACCATCAGAACTGCCAGTATGTCTAGGGATGTCATCACACACTACTCTCAAATTCACATGTACATAAATCGTTTTAGAAATAATTGAAAAAATGGCATAAACAGACAATTGTTTCATCAGAAGTTACCTTTTCCCATAATTAGAATGGGTTGGGGAGAACTTACAACCTACCCTTTTCAATTCACAAAAATCTTCTTTAACATTCCAAGTGTACTTGAATAGATATAAAAATAAAATAAAGCCGGGCGTTGGTTGTGCATGCCTTTAATCCCAGCACTTGGGAGGCAATGGCAGGTGTATCTCTTTGAGTTCAAGGCCAGCCTGGTCTCCAAAGTGAGTTCCAGGAAAAGGCGCAATGCTACACAGAGAAACCCTGTCTTGAAAAACCAAAAACCAAACAAACAAATAGATAAATAAATAAATAAAAAATAAAAATCCTGCAACATCTGAGTCTCTGAAAATATAAAAGTAAACTAATTAGGTGTACAGTGTTCAGTGGGTATGTCATGGGATGCAAAGTAAGCACGTTTAAATGTCTGCGTTTTTATCTACCAAATGTGTTAACCCACGTAAAGTCAGTGACTTGTGTGAGCTTCAGAGGGCAAAGTCAAGGGAGAGACAACAATGACAGTGATCTCAGCCTTCATATAGTTTATTTTTATCCTTCTCTAATACTACTATACTTGCCTTAGAAAATAGAAACAAGTTATTGGTTTTTCCTCAAGGGCAGGAGAATAGGAAAAAAATAAAGAAGAAAAGCAATGAATGTATTCTGTTTCAATAATCCAAACAGGGGAAATCTCTCTTGAGATAAATTGATAGAAAAGTAGAAGACTCATTGCAGAGTCTGATTTTTAAAAATGATAAAAAGAAAAGAGAATGTACATTTGAAACAGTTTCTTGGTTAAGTATGAATAAGGATAAGACAGTCTGATGGGGTCACACTATTTTGAAACTTTATATTGTGGACTTTAGAAGTAAACTCTATTAGGTGCTTAAATGAGACAATAGAAACTTTGACAAACATCTTGTTCATAGTTAGAGCTTCTTAAATGAAGAGAGTTGCCATTGTAGGTAAACTGTACAGACAGAAATTTCTACCTGAAAAGACTATGTTTGCTAGATGTCTCTAAGCAGCATCAGAAGACACTCAGCTTATTTTTAATAATTCAATGATAAAATTAAGAAGCATTTCTCCTCTTTGAGTAGTGTAAATAACAGTTGCTAGTTACAAAACTTACTTTCAGTGCCAACTTATTCTCTGTGAATCTATGTGTGCTTTAAGAAAATGAACAATTCAACTAGCAGCATAACTATGAACAACTTTCCAGTCACTGAAATGATGTGTCATGAACCTCCTGTGCATCAACTCTTCTGAACGAAGTTTCTAAAGGCTGTGTCCTCATTTCTCCAAGGAAATCCATGTTGTCCTTAATCCACACACAACTTAAAATAATGTCCTTATTAGCACACGCTTGGTACATTCTCTGTGTACCATATGCCTTCAGGCAGCCCGGATTGTCTCATGCCATCTGGGCTGCCACATCTCAGCGTCTCTCCTCTCCTCTCTTTAAGTGACTATGAACTATCTTTTCAAGGCAATGAACTTAGAAGATCACTGCGTGCACTGCCAGCTGCTCAGTTTCTACACAGGCCTTTTTCCTTATGCAAGGATTATGCATTTTTAAAGCACCATTTATGACAAGTATAGATTAAACATGCTCATAACAAAGCAAAAATAGAGGATAAGTATTAAATCTCAAAAAAAAATTTAAGAGACAAAGTTGAAAAACTACTTTTAGAAAAATGCCTCAAAATATTTTGTGTAGTCAAAGTACATGTTTAAATACTTCTTTATTTCTCGTCAGCCTTTTTCTTCATCAAAATACAAGGTGTGACAAATTGCCACATCTCCTGACTCCCAGAAGCAAAATAAAACTGAAATTCTCCACCTTTGCCTTTACAATGCTTGTCTCAATCCAGATTCTGCAAGTCACTAAATATGACAATTTAAATTAAGTGAAGAATTATGGTCTCTATGATTAAAACAAAATAAGCTAATTAGCAATCCTAAGACAGTGGTATCAAACAACTAGATCTACAATAAATAATAAGATATATACCATTCTTCATATTCTTCTGAAAGCATTCTCTATTGGACCAGTCCCAGAGATATTAGAAGGAAACCTAATTCTTGCAGCAGGCATTTGTCCATGCAACTATGTACTATCAAGAATATCCCCCAGCCTTACCTCTCTCAATGCCCTTTTGAAAGCATAGGGAGACAACTATCATTTCTCCCATGTTTGTATCACGTAGGGAAATGCATGTTTTGTACTTTTGCATTTTTCTTATCATTGCTTCACATAAAGCTGCTCTCTCCACATGCCTAGGGTAGAGCAAGTCTCATTTCTATATTTCTGCATACCTGATACTGTATATCTTTGTTTAGAAGCTATGGCTTCTATTAAATTTAATTACTTACCCCTGTGGCTTTAAATTGAGGGTGGCTATAAAACAAAGACGGCATCTATTAAATTTAATTACTTTCCCCTGCGGCCTGCATAGGAAGGGTGGCTTCTATTAAAAACAGCATGGTATAGGTGTGGTTGCAGAACAAGGATGCTTCCAAATAAAGATATACCATCAGTAGTAATAACTAATCAGGGAGAGATGTTAGGTACAGAAAGTGTCACATGATAATGACAATTCTGAAATTTATTAAATAGTCAGACTTCAGAGAAAATTGTCATAATTTATACTCTGATGCTTTTCCAAATAAAATTATAGGTTACATCTGTGTGGATGATATAGGAAATATTAATGTTCTGTGAGGAAGGTAAATATTTTAAATAGCACAAGTGATCAGATAAAGAGTAGGGCTCTTTGGTGCTTTAAGTTGATTTTTGTTCCATTTTGATGGTAGCTGAATAAAGAAAATGGCTTACAGATTTAGCTTTGTATATAGTTTGAAAGTAACAACTGAAAAATGATGTTCATAATCTGAATTGCAATGAAACCAATTATCTGTGCTGTGGTTATTCACATGGGAATTCTCCTAAAGGTTTAGTATTTCTTAAAAGAAATTAAAAACAGCTGTAAAAATACCATAAAACAAAAATAGCAGCTGCAAAAGAGATTAACATTCCTAAATTTCATTTGAAACTGATATGTTATTTTTTCCAAAAGCAATGCTATTCTGATTTTTAAATTTATGAAATTTTACCATTAAAAAATCAGGACTACTGAATACATGTTTTATGTAGTAGACTTTGATTTTAACAGGAATTGTACAAACTTCTCTCCTGTTAATGTGTTTTTATTATTTTAACACCTTTTAAAGTGATCTTCAAATAGCAACAACTATCATTACAGAATAAACTAAAATAATTTAAGATTTAACAATTACAAAGGAAGGAATTTAAAGTCAGTCTCTCCCTCTCTCTGCCCCTCTCCCTCCCACTTTTATATTATTTAAACTTATTAACTGTCTTTCAGACTGAATCGATGTGTCCAAAGGTCTTTTAAAACTTCCACATAGGTCCTGCTTTCCAATCAAGCAGACCAACACAGATAAAATTCTGCCTGATATTTTTGATATATCCACACAGATGCAGAGAGACAAAAAGCAATTTATAAAGCGGGTCTGGAGGTGCTGACAGTATGAAACAGTTAGGATTGCTGCTCTGTGCAAACATATGGCAGCAGCTTTGTGAGGCTTGTACCAGATGGAGGCCTTTAATCGATCCGTGCTGTTATACCGTATGTTATTTCTCCATTAAAAAGGGGCCCCTCCTCTCCAATTTATAAATTAAATAAATTGCTGCATTTTTAAAGTGCAAGCAGAAGTTATTTGGAAACATAGATACATTAAATTGAGAACTTTTTATTTGAAAGAGGGAACAAACTTACGATGAAGAGTATCTGAGGCCTACTTTTAGGTTTCTGTACTGTTATGCTGATCTCTTACTTGTTTGGGTTTAGTTGTCAAGTTGTATTAAAAGAGGGTCATCTGCCATTGACTCTTTCAAAAGGCTTCTTTTTGTAAAACCGATATTCATACAGACAATTAAATAATGACACTAAATAAGAATTCCATAATTTACTTTGAGTCTGTAATGGTAGGAATTATTTCCCTCCCTGATTTTTATAACAAAATATTTCCAACTTCTATATACAATTTAAATGTGGTAGTTATTTGAAGAAAATATTTCATTATTTCTATTTAAATAATATTTGAATAAAACTTAACTTAAATACAAAGAGAAAATATTTAGTGTTTTATGAAGTCTTAAAGGAGATGTAATGGATAGAGGAGTCATAACACACAGAAAACAGACTTTATTTAATTTAAATGTGTTAGTAAAGCTAATTTCAACACACGCGCGCGCGCACACACACACACACACACACACACACACATAATTAAAAATATGTGAGGAATTGAGAAATAAAAATACAGCCCTTGTAAGGTTTTACAATTATTGTTCTTTTGTTTTAAATATTTGTAAAAATGGATTTAGATTTTAAAGTAAACTAAGGGCAGAACACAGATCAAATGAAAGCAACTATTCTCTGGAGAAAATGCATAATGCTTTTACAGATCTAGCTTTGCCTTAGACGAGTGCTTAACGTACTCACAACTTACAACAACTTCTGAAATGGGTGACTGTTGAAACAAAATATCAACCAGATCAATTCTTTTTAGCATGTTTATTTATGACTGCTATCTTTTGAAAGAAACCAGGAGTATGATAATGTTGCACACAGACTAAATAGGCTATGTTTTCATGAGCACTAATCTCATATAAGTACTGGAGAGAAAAGCCGTATTTTTTCAATATAATACTACAAGAGCAAATGACAGCCTTACCTGATGGCTGATATCTTTTATAGTACAACTGTGACATATTTTATGCATCACAAAGAATGATCAAAGATGTCTCAAGAGGCCCTCTGTCAAGGAATGTGGCCCCATAGCCCCCGTCTGCCTTTAAATCAGGCAAAAATGCACCTTTAAAATTCGTCAGGCATGCTTTCAAGAGGGATGGTTATTTTGGATATATTTGGGCATGATTTGGGTTTCTTTTAGTTACACTATTTTAGAAATTATATGCACATTTCATTCAATTATAAAATAAAAGGACTAAAATAAACATGAGATTGTCTATTTGTAAAGTGTGTGCCTAACACATATTCCTGCTTGCTTTTATTGCTTTTGTGATAGAGTGCTGTTAAAGGAAAAATGCAAGACAGACACTACCCAAGCTGTTCCCATTTGTTTCCCATTAAGGCATATTAATAACATAACTCTAGCATATTTTACTTGCATAGGAAACTGTGTATTTTAGCTATTTTTTAATAAAGCTTAAAGGACAATTTGGATTTCTATACAAAAATAAATTGAAAAATTGTGGCAATTACATAATTAATTTTAACACACAGCCACCAATCCCATAATATCTGGATGTTTTCCAAAAGAGCAATTTTCCAAATACCTTCAAAGCCTTTGATGAGGAAGTCTTCTTATTCGGACTTATCTGGGTGATTAAATCATCTCCTTTTTGGAATTTGTCTCTACACGTAGCCAAAGATTAAGCAATGACAAATCTACTTAACTTTAAATTACCACACTAGCTTTCCTAGAATACATCACAAAGGGGGCAAATTCTTAAACAAGCAACTAAGCAAAATCTCTTATTTGTCAAGGACCTTCATTAAGAACATAAGGCCATATGTTGCCAAACACAGCAAATGTCATTTTCTCTATTGAAGTGATAGAAATATATTTTAAAAATATATAACACAAGCACTATGAGAGTATGGATAATTTTTTTTGCTTCTTTTTATGAGTTTGTGTGTGGTATTTATGGATATTTGTATTTGTGTCCAAATGTGTTCAGGCTCATATGTGTGTGAGTGTGCTCACAGGTGGTGGTCCAGGGTAGATGTTGCAATTCTTTCTAACGTTCAACTTTCTCTTTTTGAGGTATGGGCTATCAATCCATTTCAAAGCTGGCCAATATGTCTAGTCTTGCTAGCCAGCTTGCTCTGTGGATGCTATGTGTCTGCCTCTGCAGTGGAAAATACAGAATTGGTGCCATACTCTTTGGTATTTCACTTGGGTTCTGAATATCCTTCTCTGGTCCCTTACTTCTGTGATAAGCACGCTAATTGCTGTGTCATCTCCCCAGACTTTTTTTTCTTTACATTTTAGATATATATTAGTAACAATCACAGGGTATTGAAGGTTTCTATCTTTTGATTGCTTTTATAAATGTTGGTGTATTCATACAATAAGACCTTTGAGGAAGTTAAAAAGGTAAAATTGTATTAACAATGATAAAGAAGGTTTCAGATTTTATTGACAGGCAATTCACAGGAGAATGCATTCAGTACACTGTTTATAAATTGTCCAAAAAGTACAAGTTAAATCTTAGTATTGTCTTAGAATGCATACCCATGTAAAAAAGGCTCAAGGAAACGTGGGAATAATGAGCAATAAATTCAAATTATTGGCTCACACTGAGGGAAGATTGTAAGATGGTAGGGAGAAGATACTATTCTATGAGCTCTGGACATGTTTTAAGTTAAAAGAACAGCCACCACTTCATTGTTAAAATGTTTTAAATATTTGTTGAAATAATCAATGAAATTCATGTGTTTATGTTCCCACATGCACATGAATAAACATATCAAATCTTAGAAATGTTTATATTTTAATACCAGAAGTCTGTGTTAATATTACATTTGATTAGTAATTGAATATTTTCTAAATGTTCTTATAAAGTGAAAGACCGGAGGGAATGGGGTGGGGGAATAAAATCAAAGTACATTATACACAGATGGCAACAAAAATGGCTCAGCAGCTGAAAGAACTTGCCCTTTACAATTCAGAAAACTGGCATTGAATAATCTCTGGAAAAGCAAGGTAGAATGGTATGCAATTCTAATTCCAGCCTTCCTATACTGATAGTCGGAGACAGAACTACTAAAACAGTCCCAAAGATTACTAGGCCAGCTTGCCTGGAAAACATAGTAAGGAATAAGCAACAACAGAGATGCCTTGTCACCAAGCTGGAAACTCAGAAATAACTCTGCAAAGTGGTACTCAGATTTTCCCACAAATACTATGGTAACTTTGTTCACACACACACACACACACACACACACACACACACACACACAGACTCATCATACACAAACTGAGATATAAAAGAGTAAGTAGAAATTATATATATATATATATATATATATATATATATATATATATATATATTTGTATGAGTATGCATTTGTGTAATATCATACACTATGCAATTAATGCACATATAGAATTTTAAAATTAGGAGTTGCTTTAAATATTTTAATTGATGTATTTTTTTGGTACATATAGTTCCACATGAATGCTAATTATCCTGGTATGATCAGTGTATGTTATATACATGTACTGAATAAATCTCACAAGTGATGTTTTCTAAATCTTAAGTTATTTTTAAACATATTTGCAAAATCACATGATACCTGGCAAGAGATATTGAATATATTCAATATTGCCTTGGCCTTTAAAAGTATGAATGTTCAGATTATCTTTATTTCCTAATATTGAGCATACCCAATGTCTAGCCAATTTTTATTTTATTTTAATTTCCCTTTAGCCAGTTGGTATTTATTTGCACTTCTTTAATTGACTTACCAGTCATAAAATGCACATTAATTCATGATTTTAAAAGATCAACTGTGAAGTATCCCTACTTTCCCAAGAATTAACTTACTTGAAAGTCACTATTGTGTGTGTTAGGGGCAGTGCACATAAGTGCAGTACACATCGTGGCCAGAAGGGATGTTGGAGTTCTGGAATTGGATCTACAGGCTGTGTGAGCAGTCCAGTCAGTGCTGAGAATCAAACTTGGGCTCTCTGAAAGAGTGTTCTTCATTGCCAAGTCATTGCCTCAAACTCAGCATATCATTATGTACAGTGTACCTAAAATGCCTTGAAAACTGATCTAAGAGATGTGTGATGACCACTTGGGTTGAGCACTCACAAAATGTCACCTCACACATGTGGAAAATATTACTTTTATATGTGACAGATGATAAACATGGTAGGAATATGTAGCATCATTTTTCTGGCCATTAAAATTACAGTGTAATAGAAAAGGTTAAAAGTAATCATGAAATTCCCTCTTTCAAGAAACATATTTTCATAAGTCTCGTTTTTCATTATTTCTTATCAGTTGGGTTTAAAGAGGGTCCTGAAGGAACATATTGCAAAGCAGTTAGCTTTTAATGAACAAATTTAAGACATAATTATTTATGTGGAGAAAACAAAAGAGGACAGAATATTTCTAAGGCCTTCTTCATTACACCTTAAATATAAGGTTTGATATTTATTGTTTCTCTAAGTTCATGGGTGTGCAGTTTTGACACTGACAGATGAAAATTTGATAAAAGTATTGTAATATCATTTCAGCTTTGGTGATGTGTAGGTTTAATTAAAAAGAGTCTGGATTTCCTACAGTCTTTGTACCAAGAATGGTACATTTGTCTCACCAATACATTAAAATCCTACAGACTATGCATTCTTTTCCATATCCCAAAGTTAGTTCTAAATCCATTTATTTATTTATATAATTTATTTGCCTGAGTGTTTTACTTGCATGTATATCTGTGTCACACACATGTGTGTGGTACTTAAGGAGACCAGAATAGAGAGAGGTGCAGATCCCTTGTGACTGGAATTACACATGGTTGTAAGATGTTAGGAATTAAACGTGAGCCCTTGAAGGAAGAACCAGTCCTCTTATCAGCTGAACCATCATTCCAGCCCACCAGATCACAGAATACTTTAACATATGTTATCTCAAGTCGTTCATTCACCAGCCTGTAAAATAGCTGCTTTTATTATACTTTCACAGTATGATGATGAAACTGACTAAATGAGTCACTTCCTTTTAATGTCTTGAAAAAGTGTCCAACTGGGAAATAGAAACCACTTCTATTTCCAAAGCAATATCTTTGTGCTATCTTGCCTTTTATAGGATTACCTCAGTAGCCTTGAAGAGTAATAATTCTGTTTCTGAGTGGTAAGTTGTTCATTACAGTGGAAGTCAGCCCATGACTTGATGGGACTGCTTTGTAATAAAATGATGTAAGAGTTAATTAGGCCTTGTAGTGAGCTGAATAAGGTTCCCTTTGGTACAAAGCTATTGCTCTGCCCCTGGAGTTGGATCGTGAGTTGGACCTGGAGTTGATCTCCTTATGGTGGACACCCTGTATGTTGGTAAAAGCCAAGGATTAAAACATAGTAGATTTAATAAGAATTTGTGGATCACAATATTCTAGATATTTGTGGCATGTATGTGTACATATGTGTTTTGTTGTATTTGTGTGATTTTATGCATATTTATTTGTGTGTGTATATGTGCACATGCCAAAGCTCACATATACATATGTAAAGGCCAGAGGTCTACAATGGATTATCCCTTGAGGTGGTTTACTTTACCTTTTAAAAGACAGGGTCTCTCACAGAAGCTAGACACTGTTGTTTCTGTATGACTGACTGATGAGGAAGCCTTTAAGGTCCTCCCGTCTGCCTTCTGAGCTTCAGGATTAGGAGTACATTTCTCAGCTCCTGGCATCATGTGTTCCCTGGGATCTGAACTCCAATCCTCAAGTTTGTTAAACAAATCCTTTAACAACCTACTTATCTTTGCACTTCTTTGTTTCACATTTTTAAAGTGTTCCTTGTCCAAAACCTGCTGTGATGTGAAAAATGTTCTCTCTTTAATCATTGAAACTCTTGTGCTTTGGCTCTAAACTAAAATTGTCCTGTTTATAAATACTTCTCTTTCATTCGGAGAAGTACAAACACATAGAGAGCACACAATTATACAAAAGCACTTTACAGAGGCTTGAAATATAAGCCACAACTAATAAATCTGGATTCAGATGCCTAATGCCTTTGAACCATTTAGGCTGTATTATATTTTGTGAAAGTCCTACAGTGAACATTTCTAAATATAAAAAGCATCCTATATACTTTATAAACTCTAACAATTTCAAAAAGAAGTGTTTTTCTCTTCTACATATTTTTGGTTTCAAATAACCTAGTTATAAATTAATAACTATTTGTCAAAGTTCTCTACATAAACCAAGGATGATCTTGTATTACAATATCTTAAAACAAAGCTGTAATTAGGAGAAAACAATAAAGAAATAAGTGAATTATAAAAATGAAAATATTTTGTAGATTTTTTTTAAAAAGTGTATAATAGATGTTTGCTATAAATTTTATTTTAAGTAGTGTCAAACTTAACAGTGTTTAAGTAGTTTAAGTAGTGTTTAAACTTAACAGTTCTGGGAAAATAAAATATTTACTCCAGACAGAGAAGCAGGGAAGCTAGCTAACTGCAGATATTCATCTATCCTTCAGCTCCTCCAAAGCCAATATTCCATTATTTTTTATTTTTATTTTTATTGAAAATAGGTTCTTCTCTTATGCAGTGCATTTCCCTCCCTCCATTCCTCCCAGCTACTCTCTCTGCAGATCCACTCCCCGTTGTTTCCTTTTCAGAAAAGAGCAGGCCTCCAAAAGATGACAGCCAAACAGGACAAAACAAGATACAATAAGACAAGGTAAAAGCCCTCATCTCAAGGCTGGACTAAGACAACCCAGTAGGAGGAAAAAATTCTCAAGTCATGCAAATAGTCAGAGATACATCTGCTCCCACTGTTAGGTGTCACTCAGAAGCACAAAGCTAACAGCCACAACCTGTAGGCATAAGACCTGGTGCTGGCTCATGCCGGCCCTGTGGTTGTTGCTTCAGTCTCCCATGAGCCCATGTGAGCCCTGCTTAGTTGATTCAGTGGGCCATATTCTCCTAGTGTCCCTTGTCCCCTCTGAATCCTAGAGTCTTTCCTCCATCTCTCCGGTAGGATTCCCAGATCTCCAAGGTGAGGGCTCCAATGGAGACCTCCAATTTAAACTCTTCCTGTACAATGTCTGACTGTGGGTCTCTGCACCCGCTCTCATCTGTTGCTAGAGGAAGCCTTTCTGATGACAACTGGACAAGGCACGGATCTATGAGCATATGAGAATATCATTAGGAATCATCCATTGATTTCCCCCCTGAGGAGCAATTGCCAATCCCCAAATCTTATCCTCATCCATGTAGCTGACCACCTTCTATGCTCTCCTTTCCCCAATGGATCACACAGTTACTCCTCTCCAAATTTCCCTCCTGCACACTGAAGCAGGCATTTTCTGGGGAAAAAGCCACTCTGACCAGAGAAACAGGAAGGCAAACTGTAGATCTTCAATTCTATGTCTCCTCCAAATACAATCCCCCAGTCTTATCCCCAGCTCTGCAGCAGGCCAGCTGTAACAGCTTCCTCTTCCTTTCTTCTGCCCCATTCTCTAATGAGTCCACAGATCCCCTCCAAATGTCCTTTGCCTCACTGGTTGCCTTATCCCAGTCTGAAGGCCAGCAAACATTCACTAGGAAACTTGAGGCCATTCTAGTGAGAGAAGGTAGGCTAATTGCAGATCTCTCTCTGTCCCTCCACTCCTCCAATTCCATTCCTCCATTCTCATCCCTCATGCTGTAGTAGACCTTCTGCTTTGTAGCCTCACTTTACTCTCCGGCCCCATTCACAAGATAGTAACTAGAACCTGGTGGAAGACTATGCTTTCCTCCTTCCCTCCCTCCCATGGAC